>NW_023270415.1:79318745-79399396 GCF_011800145.1 Mirounga leonina
GGCAGGTGGGGATCAGGGCACCTGGGACGCTGAAAACCATGGGTGAGCAAAGGCAAACCCCTCCATAAAGGACTAGCCGGTAAATATTTTAGGCTTTGTGAACCAAGAGGCAAATCAAGGATGTTATGTAGGTACTTATATATAGCAAGTGAGAAAACACACTTATTGGTGAAATTCAAAAATATATAATTGAGTACAATTTTTTGTAACAGATTTAAAAATGAGAAGAGAAGTTTTTTTGGAGAGTGATGACATTTCACTTAATTGGGGTTCAAAGTTCAAATCCTTATCATCAAATTGATTGCAAACGTTCACCTGTAAAAGCCATTCTTAGCTGGAGGCCACACACAGCAAAAAAGGTGGGAGCGGATTCGACCCGCAAGCTGCAGTGAGCTGACCCGTGTGGCAAACCACAAGGAGGAATCGAGGTTTTATTCAAGGCACAATGAGGCCACGGAGGCTGGAAGCTGGGAGGGCGTGTGGTCTGGCACAGCCTCTGAGAGCTCACCCAGGCGGCTCGGTAAGGAGCGAACTGAAGAGGGAGAGAAGAGCCAAGGCGGGAAGATCACGGGGCAGTAAGCACCGTGGCCGTGGCCTTCCAGCTGCCGGCTGCAGGGAGGTGGAGGGGGGCAGGGTCACGTGCCTCCCGGGAGGCGCACCTGAACAGGTAGGCCGGGAAGGGCGAGAAACAGCTCCAGGGAAAAGGAGACTTCTCTGAGTGTGAGCTCTGGGGGAGAGCGGGCTGCACACACGGATTTGAGGGCCCAGCGCTCCGAGGCGGGGCATGGACACATCCCAGCACATGAAAGAAGGTGACACGGAGGCCACACATCGTAGGGTTCCGTTCACGTGAGACACCCAGGACAGGCAGATTTAGAGAGACAGAAAGCAGATCACGCTTGCCGAGGGCTGGGGCGGGGGGGAGGGGGAACAGAGTCTGACAGGTCTGAGGCCCCTTCAGGGTGGACACATCACGGTGTGCAGACGGCTGCACGACCCTGCGAATTCACCAGGGTACCTGCAGCGGGTCAACTATATGGTATGGGAGTTCTTTCTCAATATATTTTCTTTAAAAAAAAAATACAGTCGAGTAAGATACTCGGTTTCCAGGAGGGAAAGGCATGACACCCGCTGTGGGGGGGACGGGCCGCACCACGGCTGCTCCGAGCTCTGCGATGCTCAAACATCCAAGGGCTGCCGGAGACCCAGGTCTGGGGCTCAGAGATGAAGCCGGGAAAACAGGGCTACACACTTCAGGTAAGTCAGTATTTCATTTCTTCCCACACCCCCCTCGCAAGATGATGCGCCCTGGAATCCCCTTCTGGGATGGAGACACTGAGGCTAGCTGTGAGCCTGGACCCCAAGGTGCATGTCTCCACACTTTCTAACACCTCCACACGCCGCTGCAGCGGTAGGGACCAGCGGGGGCAGTGTGGCCTGACCGCGGGTCCTAACCGCACATCGACTTCATGCTCCAGATGACAAGGCCTGGGATTCTGTGCTCCTCCAGCTGGATCACGACCTGAGGGGCTGACCGAAATCCACAGCTTCAGCGGCAAGGCGGCAAGGCGGCAAGGGCCCCGTTCCCAAGCACCTAAGCGTGCCGGCTGCAGGACGTCAGGCAGCACGGAGCAGCACGGAGATGGCGCGTACTCGCATGCCAGCCGTGCTGACTGCCATCGCTCGCCCAGGGGACGGTGCCTCGCAGCACTGCCCGTCCCTCCCCTCGCCCTCGTCCCTCTTTCCCACCTGCCACCCACAGCCCTCCGCACTCCCGTCCGACGAGAGGAGGAGCGCTACTGTTAATCATCACATAGGACATGAATCAGGACACCTGCACATCTGCTAGCCCTCTGGGCTCACTCTCCTGTTTCCCCAACAAGAGATTCCATTTCTCTTGGGTCCTCTTAAGGTACTTCGGGCAAAAGAACCAGCAACCTCTGACCGAGGAGCTAGAGTCCGGGCCCCCTGGGAGGGAGATAACATAAATGTCTCAGGACATTTATTAAGCACCTCTTTGCATCTGACACACTGTTATGCACTTATCTCTACTCTACAGAGTCCTGACACTGGAGCTTTGACAGGTCTTCTACCCAGAGTCTGAACACAGTAAAACACAAAAATCCTTTAGACCCCAGCAGGGACAAGCCCAAGCAACTACGTGAAGTTTAAATTTCCCTAAGAAAGCATCTGGCCCTAGAGCAAGAACACGGCACCCCCTGCTACCATAACACGGTAAAACAAGTCTGAGGGAGGAAGCTCCTTAACGCAAGTTCCTTCACTGGTCGTCCCACGGTCTCCCACGGTCCCAGCGGCACCCCTGTCCTCACCCCGGTGTGTTCACTGTGGCACCAACAGGAGTGGTTTAAAGCAGGTCATTCTTCTGCACCTCACTCCTGGTAACACACCTCCTCCAAGGCTAACCTTAGTCCTCTCGTCTGGGATTCTCCACTTGGGAGTCGTAAGATTCCATCTCGAGCTAATTCTCCCCTTGCCCCTCTTAGTGAAAGCAGCAAGCCTTTTCCTCCCACAGGCATGGGTGTCAGCAACTACACGCAGGCCAGAACAGCGA
The DNA here is from genome assembly GCF_011800145.1 of Mirounga leonina. NCBI lineage: Eukaryota > Metazoa > Chordata > Mammalia > Carnivora > Phocidae > Mirounga > Mirounga leonina. The sequence goes on from NW_023270415.1 coordinate 79,321,318, forward strand.
AGGGTCAGATCCAGTGCTGGACTGGCTCTGGCTTCGGGCTGTAGTTTCCCACACCCTGCTGCGGAAGATCAAGAGCCAGAGGGGTTTTTGTTTTATTTTTTTAAAAGATTTTATTTATTTATTTGACAGAGAGAGAGAGTGCGCACAAGCATGGGGAGAGGGAGAAGCCGGCTTCCCGCTGAGCAGGGAGCCTGATGCAGGGCTTGATCCCAGGACCCTGGGATCATGACCTGAGCCGAAGGTGGATGCTTAACTGACTGAGCCACCCAGGCGCCCCAGAGGGGTTTTTAAAGCAACCAACTAGAAGAAACATCAGTTGGGCAGCACAGAAGAGGGCAGACTTAGAGACAGAAGCCCCCACTCACTCAGCAGCATTTCAGGGCCTAGCAGGTGCCAGGTGCTGGTCCAGGTTTGGGTGACACTTCCTGTGCTTGAGGGGCATCCAGGCTGGGGGCATGGGGCGGGGGGACAGGCCAACAGTGCTGGGAGCCAGGGCCGTAGTGGGGACGCACACAGTAGGCTCCACAAAGTGGGTATCACAGTGAGGGACGAATTCCTGGACAAGGTGACAGAAACAGGCGCAGCCCTAGGGCAGGCAGGGCAGCACGTGCAAAGGTGACAGAGCAGAAATGCAGCAGCGTCTGTTGAACGGCATGGCCAGGGCACCGTGAGTCAGACAGCAGGAAGAGACGGGCTGGATGGTGTGGACATGCATCACCCTGAGCCTTCAGAGTCGGGGGTCCCGCTCCTTTTCAAGGGACTCATGCGCAGCACACAGGACCAGGTCACAGGTCTGCAGCCACGACCCACGGAGCCCACCGGTCCACGGCCGTGCTGCCATGGAAGCTGCACCTGCACGCCCAGGGACCCGGTCTCGATGGGGGGATTCGGGTGGAGGGAGACCTGTATCGATGATTATAAACAGTAACACAGTCACACTTCCCACGTCCACAAATTCTCAAGTTAGAACTTCCATCTTGAAAAAAAAAAATGACAAGAGTCCCGGGGGAACTGATGCCTTTCATGGTAACAACTGTCCTCATAACTTATGAGTTCACGTCTATCTGCACACATGAGAGGGTACAAGTGGGGGACGGCAGGGCAAGAAGCACCCAGATCACAGCGTCTCCCCCTGCAAACACCCAGACAGGATGACACACAGCAAGAAGGCTAGGAAGCTTCCCTCAAGCCTGGGACTTTCTTGGCTATTCTTCTAGTCCACATTTCATTTCAATGCAGCAGTATTTAGAAATGTTAATTAGCAACTCTATAAATGATACCACGAGCTCTCCAGAGGAAAGGTCATCCAATTAAGTAAAATATCTATCATTAGAGGCGCCTGGGTGGCTCGGCTGGTTAAGTGACCGATTTTGATCTCAGCTCAGCTCTCAAGCAGGGTCGTGAGTTCAAGCCCTGAACTTAAATAAATTAAAAAATTAAAAGTAAAAGGCGAAAGATTTATGCGATCTATTAAAATGAAAACAAACTACCTCAAAAGTGTGCCCTCCCAGTTGTACAAATGAGAAAATGGAGGCCCAGGAAGAATGCCATCATTGATGTGAGGTTACAGCCATCAGAGGGAAGAACTCTTTAGACCTTCTGACCTTTGACCTTTTCTCCCAAGACTCCAATTAACCAAATACCACTACACACAGACCTCTAAGGAGACGGCTCTTTGTTCAACAGTCGATGTCCCAAGCTCCTCTCTTTTTAAACTCAAGTGTCTTAGATCACCATCTGACATGACCTCCAAAAACCAGCAAGCTCCTTCCCTCCAGAGCTTCAGAAGGGAAGATAGGCATTGACCAACTAAAGACGTAGGATTCTTCCACTGCAGTCGTGAGCAGCGCATGGAGGAAGAGAACAGAGCGGGAGAACCTGGTCGTGCTGGGACTTGTCAGAGGATGCCAAGAGGGAATCCAGACCTAGAGGCGTCACGTGGTGACCGGGAACAGGGGGTGGGGGAAAGGAGACAGTACGTCCTGCCACAGGACGGGGGATGCATATTTAAGGGATGAAGCAGGTGAAGGTGTGAGCAGCTCAGGGCAAAGAGGTGGGCCCCAGTCTCCAGGACTCACACATGTGAGACCACCCACAGTTAAACGTGAGCCGTGTGGGGAAAGTGGCACCAAGAGAAAGAGCAGAACCATGACAAAAGGGGAGAGGGACACGTGCCATGGATCAGGAGGCACTCAGAACTCGAAGCCCAGTGGGCAGAGTCCACTCAGACTGGACACTGCACCCGGCACGCCGCGTCATCACAGCTGCTCGGCGGTGGGGCTGAGGAGAGCTCATCACCCACCAAAAAGCAAAAATGCAATTCATCAAACAACAGACAGACTCATGCCCACGTCCCCACTAGACACCAGAGCCAGCCAGTTCTGGGAACTCCGCCTTCGTCCGCCCTCGAGCTTCAGAGAAACCCAAGGTGCAAACCATTCATCTAGCCAGCTGCCATGCTGGTCTTGCTGCTCAGCGGCCAAACTCTGCAGGCAGCATGAAGATGGTCACAATTCAGATGGAGCACCAAAGGCCACGGAAACCAAGTGGGCACAGAGAAGCGGTGATCCCACCATCCGCAGGGGCCTCCATGCGAGCACTGATGTGCCTGCGCCCCCTGGATCGCTCCGCGCCCAGACGGATACAAACAAGCCCCGGAAGGAGTAAGTGCTGCAAGGTCACTAGCGGCCAGGAGCTGCAGGAGCTCCTCACCCAGAGATGGCTGTGGAAGCCACCTGGGGAAAACAGCCATCCCCGAGTCCCAGCAGGTGGCACTGGGGACAGAGGCCTCCCGAGAGAAGAGAACAGCGCGTGACGGGCATTCGTGGTACGCGTGACCTGAAGTGCACGCAGCCTGCCCGGATGAAGCTCAAGGACACACAGGATGTGGAGAAGGAGCCCACTCAAAAGGAATCTCGCCCAATCCTGCAACGTGCCCCCGAACTTCAGGAACCAGGGTCCCCCACAGTCTCTGCCTAAAACATGATGTAGAATAGCTTCCTCTCCTGTTTCAGGAAAGCCCAGGAGTCCAACGGGCCGTTTCCCTGGCTTTGTGAAGGCGATCACACACCGACTTCAGTCCTTCGGTTTTGAAGCTGACCGTTACTGAGTTTTGGTGTTATTGGAATTCATGTATTTAAGCCTCACCCCCACGCGAGGAGAGACATGGCACCCTTCCAGCCTGCAGCCCGGGACACTGCCACAGGGGACAGTCGGGGACCAGCCACAGGCAGAAGGAGAGCAGCACGCACTGATTCCGCAGCTGAGAGGACGCGGAGGCACACCTGGCCGGCGCCGGGCACGGGCAGAAGGAGCACAGTGGCTGAGCCAAGGCAGGTTCCCGCTGGGACAGCTGGAGTGAGGGGCAGCTCTGGGGCAGACGGTGACGCACCACCAGGCTCGGATGGACGGATCCCCCAGGCGACAGGAGCGCTGCCCTCGCCACGGACTGTTCTCAGCTGGAGAGAGCCGCCTCGTCCCAGACCATGCCCTCTTCCTGGGAGCAGTGCACACCCAGCAGCTGGGGTGTGAGTGTCAGGCCGAGGCCCTCACCACACAGCAAGGTATCTCTCTGAAGGGCCACATCAGCTTCAGAGACCGCTGGGGCAGCTGCAGTCTCTCCAAAAACTGCCTCACTGCACGACCGGTCACCGAGCCTGGCTTGGCGACAGTGCAGGCCAGCCCTGCGGGGCCTCTGCCCAGTCTGGCCTCCTTCTCATCCCTTCAGTCGCCACTGATCCCAGGAGCACTTCCTAATAAATGCCCCACGCATTCATCTCCAGGGCAGAGAGTGCGTCCCACGGAACCCAGCGGGCAGCACGCACTGCCTGGCTGGGCGGCCCCGGCGCAGAGGGAGGCGTGATGGGGAAGCCGCAGAGTTCCACTGTGTATGGGCTCACTTTCTAGTGCCTGTGGGACATGCAAAGGCAGACGTCCTGCAAGCGGCAAAATAAACATGTCTGAGGCCCAGCATGGAATCTGGGCTGGAAACAAACAGGTCATGACTGAAACCCAAAAAGCAGACGCCACCCAGTGACAGTAAGAGCAGATGCCGGACAGGAGAGCCCAGGAGAGAGTCGCCTGACGCGCGGGCAGAGATACCACACGCTGCCATCGGCGCGAACACAGGCAAGCTGCATCTCTGGTGGTGAAAGTAAGAAGCTGCTCTTGCGGGGAGTGTACCTGGCGGGCACACCGGGGTCCTCGGGGTTCTGGGTACATTTCCCATCTGGCTGCCACTTACAGAAGCGGTCACTTGGTGAAAATTCACTGAATGAATGGTGCACCGCTCTGTACAAATGTTACACTTGCACATTTCTGTTGTATACAATGTAGGCAAAGGGAAGGGGAGCCGGTGCAGGAGGCCGAGAGACAGAAGCAGCAGAGGGGCCAGAGGGGGCCCGGGGAGGAGAGGGGAGAAGGCATGGTGGACAGCGGCATCAGGCCCCCCGGGAGGACAGCAAGGGCAGCACGGGGAGCTGAGGACACGGTGGAGCACGGCGTCTCCTAACCAGTGGAGGACCGGGAAGCGCCACCCACCTGAACCTAAGCTCACGTCTATGCGGGCCAGCATGAAGGGTGCTCTCGTTCACTGAATTCGCTCACCTTGATCGGACAAAAAGTCCAGCATGGTCTGCAACAGGAAGGACAAGTGCCTGACAGAAAGAGCAGGATTCCCCATTCTTCGGGACGCGTAGACCAGTTCGTGAAGCAAGCGCATCTGGACTGCAGCCCAGCCTCGGTGCGTACCTGTGATGGAAGTCACAAAGTGTCCTCAAAGGGCTCACGAGGGCGCGCTGGCAACAGAACCAGACGCGAGCCTTCCTCGGAAATACGTTTAACGGTATGTGTAAAACTTGTGATTTAAAGACAGATGCCTCAATGACCAAACCCAAAGGGCAAGAAAAAAACACTTCCTGTGTTTAACTTTCTCCAGAAAGAACTCGTAAGTGATAGGTTTTTTTCATACCATGAAAAGATATGTTTTATGGAATGCTTTTTCTCTTCTGCAAAGACACAATTTAAAAATAACCACTTTGAGATCATTATAGTAAGGTTATAACAAAAGACTGTGTTTCCAATGGCATGTATTTGAGTTACAGATATACAATTTTTTTTTTCAAAAAAATACTGGTATGTGATGGGCCTTCATTAGCAACAACCAAGGACACTAGAAAAATGTGCTTTTTTAATTTAACATATAAGAAAAACTCATAAAAGCAGATAGCTAAATTAGAAAAACGGTTAACAACAGACTTTTGTGGCTGCTCCCTCCAAACAAATTAGCGTGGTTGAAATTTAAGGTGGGGGGTTGGTTGCACAGCCAGTGAAAAGTACCTCTTTAAGACCACAGAATCTAGGGGCACCTTGGGGGCTCAGTCAGTGAAGCGACTGCCTTCAGCTCGGGTCGTGATCCTCAGGTCCTGGGATCGAGCCCCGCTGAGCAGGGAGCCTGCCTCTCCCTCTGCCTATTCCCTACTTGTGCTCCTTCTTAAATAAAAAAATGAAATCCTTAAAACATAAAGACAACAGACTCTTCGAGTTATTATTCCATCTCCCTTCTGGCAACAATTACTACTTTTAAATATTCTCTACCTTGAAATCCTTCATGAAGGAGACCCCCATAAGAGGATTCTAACACAAACAGGTTACGGCACAGTACTGTGTCTGGGGCCCTGGGGGCTGGGCAGAAAGACGAAGACTCCAACCAGGGGCTCCTCCTGCCCCAGCCCTACGGAACTCCTCTCCCACTGCCCTGCGCCACACGGCTGGCCAGCACTTTTGTGTACTTGTGCTGCATCGTGCACAAAATCCGACCCACAGGCCTTATCCGGCAGGTACAGTGAGGCACGTGCAAGCTCGTATATTTATTCCTTCCACAACCCTCAATTTCCCTCGGAGCCAGGATTGTGTCTTATGCACCCAAGTATCCTTAACACCTAGCGGGATGCCCAGCACACAACTGCATCTTCACAGGCATGTGGGTCAAGTTGAAAGCCTGATGAAACACAATGCCCCTATTTTTCAGACATCCAACTGAAGTATGTAGGGTAAAATGACATGATTTCTGGGGTTTGCCCTAAGATAATTCAACAAAGAACAAATAAAAGGAAAAAAGGTAAAAATAAAGCCCATCTGGCAAAGTCTTGATAATCACTTACTCTGGGTGATGATGGACTCATTGTACTATTCTCTTTAATTTGTATGTATTTAAATTACTTCAGAGTAACTTTTTAAATTTAAATTCTTGGAAGTGACCAAACCTACACACACACACACCCCAAAACTACCCTGTATCCTAGAGCCTATCTTACAAAAACCTTTTGGAACGTAAAGCTGCGGCACCTATCATATGACAGGGAAGGACAGAAAGACAAGTCCCTGCAGTATTTTCATCTTCTAAACAAGCTAAGACCAAATGCCAAAACGAAGTAAGAGATTTTTAAAAGGATTAGGAAGCTGGAATCAACTTCATGACTAACCAAGCCATGAATTCTAAATAACCCAATTTAACTAATCTCAACCCTACGGTATCAAGAAGGTTTTCTCACCTTAAAATTGGGCAAAGATCACCATGTTGATTTTTTTTTTTAAATACATGATGATACAGTTCCTACCACAGGCAACTGTAAGAATAAATATAAGTTTTCTTAACGCTAGTGTACAAGTCACAATTTCTATGTGATTCAAACTGCTCCTCCAATAAAACCTGACTCCTAGGGCGCCTGGGTGGCTCAGTCGTTAAGCGTCTGCCTTCGGCTCAGGTCATGATCCTAGGGTCCTGGGATCGAGACCCACATTGGGTTCCCTGCTCCGTGGGAAGCCTGCTTCCCCCTCCCACTCCCCCTGCTTGTGTTCCTGCTCTCGCTATCTCTCTCTCTGTCAAATAAATAAATAAATAAAAATCTTAAAAAAAAAAAAAAAAAAACCTGACTCCTATTCGTAAGCCAGATTCGCAACACATGACCAAGTGATAACATTTTCAACACTCTTGCATTCAAGAAGTTCCTGATTTGAGAGTTTATGATGACTATTCCCTTAAAGCAAATCCACCTGCCCTGCCAGTCTCTCTCTCGTATGAGCTCCTAGGGAAGACCGAATCCCTCACTCGGGAAAAGGCTCATCTCCATACACAGCATATTCCTAAATCTTCATATACAGCAACACAAACAGATTCAAGTGATAACCAGCAGCCCATTAAGGGGGCAAATACACACAGTCCGTATTTGTGCACCTGCCCTGACTTTCTGTGACCAGCTAGTGAAAATGTTTATATTGAGAAACAGAAATACATTTTGGGTCCTGAGAATACAATTTACTTCTATTCACAGGTGCAGGGTTTTTGAGTACATTTCTATTTAATTCTCTGAGAAATGTTTGAAGTGGTCCAACACAGTGGAGATGGAGTTTATTTTTTTTTTTATTTTTTTTTTTATTTTTTAAAGATTTTTATTTATTTATTTGAGAGAGAGAGAGAATGAGAGACAGAGAGCATGAGAGGGAGGAGGGTCAGAGGGAGAAGCAGACTCCCTGCCGAGCAGGGAGCCCGATGCGGGACTCGATCCCGGGACTCCAGGATCATGACCCAAGCCGAAGGCAGTCGCTTAACCAACTGAGCCACCCAGGCGCCCTGGAGATGGAGTTTAAAGTGATTTTTATTTCCTATTAAAAATACAGCCAGCCAACATTTATCATTTGTACTTTATTTGATCTCACTTCCTAACCTTCTCTCCACTCTTTCACAAAACAATGGCAAATGTCTCCTCCCAAAACAGAAGGCTAAGTAAAAAGTACCAAATCACTCAGAGATGTGCTTGCTTTATTTTGCAAAAGAAACACTTTGTTCATCTGCTTTAAAAATTAAGACCAAGAAATTCTATTCGACAAGTGGCAACCCAGGCTGCAGCTGTTCTTTAGGGTTTGGTCCTACGTGCCACGTAGCTCCTGGGACGCCTGCCATGTGCCACCCAGGGGCCACGGGGAGAGTCAGGGGCTCTGCTCTCGTAGGCACACAGGCTGGCGTGGGATGCATTAAATCATCACTCCAATTGATTATTTTTTAAGGAGGCTCCACACCCAGTGCAGAGCCCGACGTGGGGCTCCATCTCATGACTCCGAGATCATGACCTGAGCCAAGATCAAGAGTGAGCCACCCAGGTGCCCCAACCCCAACCAATTTTTAAATACACTTGCAAATTATAGGGTGCCATAAGGAAGAACAACAGGATTAGATGAAAGAGTAAAAATAAGGGGTGCCTGGGTGGCTCAGCATCAGGTTCCGCACTAGGCATGGGACCTGCTTGGGATTCTCTCTCTCCCTCTCCCTCTGCCCCTTCCCCCGCTCACACACACACTCTTGCTCACTCTCTATCTCCCTCTAAAATAAATAAATAAAATCTTTAAAAAAAAAAAAAGAAAGAAAGAAAGAGGAAAAATCAAGGGAGTCCGCATAGGCTGAGGGGCCACAGGGGACCTCCCTGCAGAAGTGACAGCCAGCCAAGACCCGAAGGACGGCTGGCAGCTCCACAGTGAGGAGCGAGGAAGAGCATCCCGGAAGAAGGCCTCCGACTCCGGACTCTCAGACGTTATGCATCCCAGGACACATCAGACAACTCCTGGGGTGACCTGCACAAAGCCCGGCGGCCTGCTTTCCCTCCAGAGCCAGCCTGGAGTTACATTCACAGGATACCATAAAAAGGTACCTGGAGAGCAAGTGGGACCTTGCCTCCAGTCCCCCTGAGGCACAGTAAATGGGGATTCCATTCCCTGTGCAACTGGAAACTTTCCCAATACCCTTTATCCTCTCCCTACAGAGCAACCGTGCGATTGCTTTAAAAACTCTGCCCACTTCCCAAGCACTAACCCCCCTCCACGGAACCTCCCGGGAAGGTGGCCTAAGTGAGCTCGTACCCACCTCCACAGCTCCAGCAGCTCCTCCACCAACGACACTGAGCCTACTGACTGTGAATCCCACAGGTGCCCATGGCTGGTCCAGTTCTTTCTGCCCTTAACTCCAATCACGACTAGCAGGGGCAGGAAAGGGACCAGCCAAAAGGACGCCAGCCCCCAAGCAAAGCACCACTACTTTCTGTCGTAACTGTAGTGTAAACATCCAAGGGCAGGATGGTGCTTCGTCATCTCTGAACCCCACCATCTAACTGGGAGAGGAAGTGCTCGAACAATGCACAGGTAATGGGATTCCAGCAACATCTCAGTTCCAGCAATGAGACTTTTGGTACCTTTGCTGAAGTCCTCGGGGTCCAGCGACAGACTGTAGCCAGGAAGCGTCTCCAGGAGGAGCTTGTAGCAGGCCCTCCACCCCGGCTCCGAGATGCTCGGGGCCACGCACTGCATAGCGGCCACGCGCTTGAAGAACGCAGACTTTCGATGGAAGCCAATCAGCTCGTAGAGCTCAGAGAGGATGCTATACCGCTGGATTTTCTCTTCTTCAGAAAGCTGAAGCACAGACAGGAGTAAAAAAACTTTTGAGAAAGGAAACACATAAAAAATTAAAAAATAAAAAAACTTTTTCATAAAACAGACATGACGAAACCCTGAGGAAGGCCAGGCCTACCCCGTGCACTGTGATGACACTCCCAAGAAAAGCATGGAAGCAGCGTGACGTGCAAGTCCCAAAGCCTTTATGAGGCCCACCTCTTCAAGTTCGCCCTGTCCCTTGGCTAGGAAGGCCTGTCTTCTCTGGAACAAACACATTTGCTACATACCACATGACGTCTACTTTTAGCTCCTTTATAAAAGAGAAAGAACAACAGTTCCCCTAGACGCTAGGATTTGGGCAGGGACTTTCATCAAATACAAAACTGCTCAAAACAGAGAATGTATGGAACCACGTAACCAGACAACAAATTGTCAATAATCACAACACCTAATTTAGACGTAAGCCTTCATGCTTATAAACAGCTTTCCTTCATCCGTGACCTGACTGAATTCTCTCCACGACCCCATGATGTAGTAATAACAACTTGTGTTTCTTCCGTGCTAGCAACATTACCACACTTTACTTCACCATTACAATAATCCCATGAATCACCCCGGCTCATAGACAAGGAAATCTGAAGCACAGAGATGAATGAACATCTATGCAAAATCATACACCCCAGAGTGTCAGAGAGCAGTCCTGAGCTTGGGGGGGGCGGGCTCCAATTACTGAATGACCCCCCCTACACACTGTGCCACAGCTCCCTGGCAAGAAGGACCACCCCAGCCCCCCTGCTGCTCAAGGTCACACTGCTTACGGAGGTGGTTCTCCCCCTCTGGGAGCCCGGGCAATAAATGTTTCCCAGATACCTCTGTGAGCACAGACCACAACCAACCTGCGCTCCTCAATGCCCCTTCTCCACACCCATCGCCCTGGGGAGACAGATCCAGAAAACTCTTGCTAAGGCTAATGTCCAGGAGATGACTGCCTATGTTTTCATCTAGGATTTTCATGGCTTCCCGTCTCATATTTAATCCATTTTTAATTTGTGTGTATGGTATATAAGAATGTGGTTCAGTTTCATTCTTTTGCATGTAGCTAGCTATCCACTTTCCCTATACCATTTATGGATGAGATAGTCTTTTCACCATTGTATATTTTGGCCTCTTTGGTCATAGATTAATTGACCATACAATTGTGGGTTTATTTCTGGGCTCTCTATCCTGTTCCATTGATCTATTATGTCTATTTTCATGCCAGTACTATACTGTTCTGATTACTATAGCTTTGTAGGATAGTTGGAATCCAGGAGTCGTAATACCTCCAGCCTTGTTCTTTTTTCTCAAGATTGCTTTGGCTATTCAGGGTCTTTCGTGGTTCCATACAAACTTTAGGATTTTTTTGCTCTAGTTCTGATATTTTGATAGGAACTGTTTGAATCTGTACATCGCTCTGGGTAGTATGGACATTTTAACAATATTAATTCTTCCAACCCGAGCATGGAATCTCTCTCCATTTATTTGTTTTGTCTTCAATTTCAATCATCAGTGTCTTACAGTTTTCAGAGTACAGATCTTTCACCTCTCAGTTAAGTTTATTCCTAGGTATTTTATTCTTCTGATGCAATTGTAAACGGGGTTGTTTGTTTCATCTTCGTTTCTGTTATTTCATTATTAGTGTATAGATACACAAGAGATTTCTATATATTGACTTCATATCCCACAACTTCACTGAATTCAGTTATTAGTTCTAATAGTTTTTTGGTGGCATCTTTAGGGTTTTCTCTATATAGGACCATGTCATCTGCAAGTAGTGACAGCTTTACTTCTTCCTTACAAATGTGGATGCCTTTTATTTCTTTTTCTTGTCTGACTGCTGTGGCCACGACTTCTAATACTATGTGGAATGAAAGTGGTAACAGTGGACATCTTTGTCTTGTTCCTGATCTTAGAGGAAAAGCTTTCAGCTTTTCAACCACATGATATTCACTGTGGAGGTGTCACACATGGCCTTAATTATGCTGAGGTACGTTCCCTCTCTAAAGTGGAAGCATCACTTTATACTCAAATCAGTAATGTATGAGCATTACTGTTGCTCCACATGCTCACCAACATTTGATGTTATCAGTCTTTTCCATTTTAGCCATTCTGGTGGCTTTAATTTGCATTTACCTGATAACTAATGACGCTAGACATTTTTTCATATGATTACTGGCCACCTCTATCTTCCATCATAAAGCATTTGTTCAAATTTTCTGGTCATTTCTTAAATTAGATCATTTGTCTTATTACTGAGTCATAGGCGTTCTTAACATATTCTTTTTTTTTTTTTTTAAAGATTTTATTTATTTATTTGACAGAGAAAGACACAGCGAGAGAGGGAACACAAACGGGGAGTGGGAGAGGGAGAAGCAGGCCTCCCGCAGAGCAGGGAGCCCGATGCGGGACTCAATCCCAGGACTCCAGGATCATGACCTGAGCCGAAGGCAGTTGCTTAACCAACTGAGCCACCCAGGCGCCCTAGGCGTTCTTAACATATTCTTAATGTCATATTTTCCCAGTCTGCTGTCCATTTATTTTCCAAAAGAAGTCTTTTGATAAGCAGAAATTGTGAAGGAGTTCAGTTTATCAATTTTACCAATTGTAAAGTAGTTCAATTTATTTTTCTTTTATGGTTAATGTTTTCTGTGCCCTTGCCTAAGGGACTTCTGTTTACCCCAAAGTCCCGAACATATTCTTTTTTTTTTTTTTTTTTTTTTTTTAATTTATTTGACAGAGAGAGACACAGCGAGAGAGGGAACACAAGCAGGGGGAGTGGGAGAGGGACAAGCAGGCTTCCCGCTGAGCAGGCAGCCCGACGTGGGGCTCGATCCCAGGACACTGGGATCATGACCTGAGCCGAAGGCAGACGCTTAACGACTGAGCCACCCAGGCGCCCCTATCTCCTATGTCTTCTTATAGAAGCTTTATGATTAGGTCTAGGATCTGTGCATATGCAAATTTCAAAGGGACACAGTCTTTGCTCTCCTTACACACAGTACCAGTTGTAGAGAGATTCCAGTGCAGTGAGATGCAGCCAGGAGCAGAGTACTGAGGAGGTCTACACAGGAGAGGCAGGAGTACTTAATGCTTTTATCACATACTTGGAAACTCTCAGACCGTCAACTGTACCCTTTGGTTTTAAATATGGAAAAAGAGGGCGCCTGGGTGGCTCAGTTGGTTAAGCGACTGCCTTCGGCTCAGGTCATGATCCTGGAGTCCTGGGATCGAGTCCCGCATCAGGCTCCCTGCTCAGCAGGGAGTCTGCTTCTCCTTCTGACCCTCCCCCCTCTCATGCTCTCTCTCTATCTCATTCTCTCTCTCAAATAAATAAATAAAATCTTAATAAATAAATAAATAAATAAATAAATAAATAAATAAATAAATATGGAAAAAGATACTGGGGAAGGTAAAAATATTAGTGGTTATAGCCAGTACCCTCAATGAGGCCACCATCTAAAATAAAGATCACTAGGGGCGCCTGGGGGGCTCAGTCGTTAAGTGTCTGCCTTTGGCTCAGGTCATGATCCCAGGGTCCTGGGATCGAGCCCCGCATCGGGCTCCCTGCTCGGCGGGAAGCCTGCTTCTCCCTCTCCCACTCCCCCTGCTTGTGTTCCCTCTCTCACTGTGCCTCTCTCTGTCAAATAAATAAATAAATAATCTTTAAAAAAAATAAAATAAAGATCACTAGACTTGGCCTCCAGTCCATCAGAGTTCCCACTGATTCTTTCATGGACACTATTAAAGATGAAAGATTGGAATACTCTGATCAGTAATATACTCTTTCGTTCTTCTTCCATCATTTGAATATAACAAGAAACCAAATGATAAACACTACATTATATGTGGAATTGCAATCACTCCAAGCCCCAGAAAAGATTCTTAATGGAAAAATCTTGGGCACAAGTGCTTCAGAGCCCCAGGAAAACTCTTAACTGAAAAGCTCCTCATTGGCCATGGGCTCTGTGAGCCTCAGGACAAAGCCATGTTAGGTCAGCATAGACATCCACAGCACAAAATCTGGGGAATATGAGAGAGTCCCAGGCAAAATTTTAGGCCAAGTTCCTTACAAAATTTTGAAATGAAATCAAATTCCCAAACTTATTTCCAATCCACTGCTCTTTTAGGGAATATTAATCAAGACATCTTTGTTCTAATTTCTCAATAGGCTGTACAGCCACAAAGGCTGAGCCCACCAGGGCCCAGACGTTTACATGAAGCTCCAAGTGGAAAGTAACTCAAAGATTACTCAAGACAAGTAGCTTTACTCATAAGATGAACTCTGAGGAACTCGATTGTTAATTCACTATTCCTTTTCCAACTGGAAAGTAAGTTCACACCTGCTTTATTCCACTAGAAACAAAGCAGTAATATTAGCAGGAAACTCAGACTTAGGAAGAGTCTCCTGGCTATCTGGAAGGACGTAGAGACACAGGAATCAGAAAGACCCAAGTGCCAGTCCCAAATCTGGACATTACTAGCTTTGGCACTTTCCTTATTAATAAGGATAATAAAATCTAATCATGATTGTTGTAAAGACTAAATGAAATAACGTGCATGGTCAGCATAGCTTAAAGCTCCCGATGAGTGTTCAAGAAATGAGAAATACCATTGTTAATTAATGCCTTTGATGTCACCAGTGTTAACCCAAAATTAGCCAGCCAGAGATGCTCCCGAAAATGCCTCACCAGCCTTTAGCCTTCTCAAACATGGGCACTTGCAGTGACCTGAGGAACAACGCTGTGGCGGTCACTGAGAGATGGGATGGTGATGGCACACACCAGCAACGACTGTGAAATAGCAGGGCAGAGAACTGCGGAGACCGTACATTCTCAAGTGTGGAAAACACATTCTGTTTCTACCCACATTTATTTCTAGCCGTGATTATACAGAGAGAAAATATATATTCAAAATTACACAAATTTCCATATATGTGTGTCAAAACAGTTTGGAAAGGAAAGAATGTAACTCTCTTCCCTACATCCCAAAGCAGGGATACCAGGCTTGTACCAAGGACCTTTCTTTAAAAACCATCTGCTGAAGTAACTGGATCCATTTTTGGTTTTAATCATTCAAAGGGAAAGGATTAAAAACAAAACAAAGTTACATAAGACCTGTTCCCTCGATGGTTGACAAGGTAATGGAGGAGACAGACAAGCCGACAAGGAATCACTCTGCTGAGTTCCCAGCGCCATAGAAGATGGATGGAGGGATGGATGACGGAGGGGCAGTTGTGCCCCCACTCTTAGGCTGGTACCTAAAAGGCTCCTAGAGCAGGTGTACACACCTTGTGCTCAGCACCTTGACAAACATTAAAGAGAGATGAAACTTTAAAAACAATCAACACCCTTGGTCAGCACACACCCGAAGTGGCAGAGCAAAGCCAAAGCCTGACTTCTGCTCATCCTGGTAGCCATGGATTCATTCTTGGATGATCTTAGAAACCAAGTCCTCTGGCCTCAAGAAGTCCTGCCTACTTTTACCATCTTCAGATTTAGTGAACAAGCAAGCTGAGCTGTGGTTTGAGGACTGCACAAACTTTGACTATGTCTTTCTTAGCATTCATTTTCTAATTCTAAAGAGTCCTGAGTTTTTTAAGTATATTCTCCATAAAATCTATTCCCCCCAATGACAACTCATGGAGCCTGAAATTAAAAGCCAATTAAATAAGACCGTACACAACCCAACTGTCACCCACCCATCATCACTTTCTTCATATCCTCTCCTGCCTGACTGTATTAACACCTCCTTCCACCAAGCTCACTAAACACAGATTTGTCTCCTCAAATAGAACACGAGCTCCATAAAAGAGGAGACTACTCCATATTCACCTCTGAGTTCCTAGCATATTATAATATCAATGGATATAATTATCAACATGGCTCTTCCCTTTAAAAAATCTTTTTGGGGGCGCCTGGGTGGCTCAGTTGTTAAGCGTCTGCCTTTGGCTCAGGTCATGATCCCAGGTTCCTGGGATCAAGCCCCACATCGGGCTTCCTGCTAAGCGGGGACTCTGCTTGTCCCTCTCCCACTCCCCCTGCTTGTGTCCCCTCTCTCGCTGTGTCTCTCTCTGTCAAATAAATAAATAAAATCTTTTTTAAAATTTTTAAAAAATAAAAAATCTTTTTGGATATTTAAATGAGACCTTGGGAGAAAGGCAATGTTGGTATGTTCAGGATCCAACATCGTGATTCAAAACCCTCTGAGGACCTTTTTGTACTGACTGTTCATTGATTCATTCAAAACACAATTTCTCATTCCAGGAGGATTTATATATTTCTGCCAGGAGTTTGTGGTCACTCTCATGCCAGGAACTTTAAATTAAATCCTCAGTTTGGGTTGCTTTTTTCCTTCCAACAAGATTCAGAATTTCCCTATTTTCTTGCTTTGAGTAGTGGGATTTTTTTTTTTTCCAGTTCACCCTTCCATTAAATATGGCTTGGGGGCGGTCTCGGCTTTACACATGGGTCTGCCATCCAATTCCCAGTGGGGGCAGGCCAAAGGTTTATCGCCTGTCCCTCCTATATGGGCTGCTGGAACTGTGTTCCCAGAGCTAGGTGGCATTCGCTGGCTTCTGAGGCTCACTTAACTTCCAGGATTTGTGCTTTCTAGTTGTTTTGGCCCCTGAGGATTTCCTCTTACTTTCCTGCTATACATTTTGAAAAACTGGGGAAAAAAGTTTTATTTCTTAATCAGCATTTTTTTAAAGATTTTATTTGTTTACTTGAGAGAGAGCAGGAGCAAGAGCGAGTAGGGGGAGCAGAGGGAGAGGGAGAAGCAGGCTCCCCGCCGAGCAGGGAGCCCGACGCGGGGCTCGATCCCAGAACCCCGGGATCGTGACCTGAGCCGAAGGCAGACGCTTAATGACTGAGCCACCCAGGTGCCCCTTAATCAGCATTTTTAAGGAACACATGCAAAGAGGGTTTTTGAGAGCTGCTAGACCATGATATTGCCAAAACAGAAAATACACTAGTTACCTTCTGAACTTACACATTGATTTTTTCTACTAACAGACATTTTTCAATTAAAACAATAATTAAGAGCCCAAATAGGATAGAGGCTTAGAGAGGCATACAAAATAAACAAAGGGGCAAAGCCAAAAAATGAGAAAACCATCTACAAGGTTAATAAAATACATAGACTACAGATGAAATCAGCAATTCTTAGAAATACCTGATCTGAACATGACAATGAGATAAGACGTCTTTCTTTTCAGGAAACAACCAACATAAAATAGAATCAATTAAAGCAAAAACTGGAATTGTAAGTTAGGCAAATTACAGAAGGCTACCAACAACATGGGCCTCCTTCCTGGGAAAAAAGGCAGATTTGCTGGCTCTGAATTGTGTAACCTGAGTCCAGGCAAGGGCTGTACAAAGTGAGTGCTCAGTAAGTATCTAGTTAGTGAAATAAATGATAAAGAAATATGGGGGCGCCTGGGTGGCTCAGTCGGTTGAGCATCTGACTCTTGGCTTCAGCTCAGGTCGTGATCTCAGGGTCGTGGGATCGAGCCCTGTGTTGGGCTCCCCACTCAGCACGGAGTCCGCTTGAGACTCTCTCCCTCTGCCCCCCCCCCCCCAGCTCATGCATGCTCTCGCTCTCTCTCTCTCCCTTTCTCTTAAATAAATAAAATCTTTTAAAAAAAGAACGATGGGGCGCCTGGGTGGCTCAGTTGGTTAAGCGACTGCCTTTGGCTCAGGTCATGATCCCGGAGTCCTGGGATCGAGTCCCGCATCGGACTCCCCCTTCTCTGTGGGGAGCCTGCTTCTCTCTCTGCCTCTGCCTGCCACTCTCCCTGCTTGTGCTCATTCTCTCTCTCTCTGT
This sequence comes from Mirounga leonina, assembly GCF_011800145.1. NCBI lineage: Eukaryota > Metazoa > Chordata > Mammalia > Carnivora > Phocidae > Mirounga > Mirounga leonina. Next base: position 79,338,619 of record NW_023270415.1, read on the forward strand.
CAAATAAATAAATAAAATCTTTAATAAATAAATAAATAAATAAATAAAATAAAATAAAGAACGATGAGTTTCAATGACAGAAATGCTAATACTGTCCGCCTGTGTTATAAAGTATGTCTTCACTTTCAGGGATCAATGTTGCGGGGTCCTCAGAGTCAAGGATTTTATGAAAATGCTCAGCTCGGGGACAGACCTCCTCGGTGAATCCCACTCACCGGTGACACTTGACTGAGATGCTCCGAAGGCACGTCAACCTCCACCTGCGCACAACCTCCCTGAGAGCTGCTCAGGAACACTTAACGCTGAGCCGGGAACCGTGCTGCACACTGCAGACCTGTTATTTCACTGAAACTTCACAACAATCCCGGGAAGTCGGGGCATTAGCAGTCCAACTGATTAGAGAAGTTCTGTTTCCTTAAGTGAGCTGTGCGAGTCACACAGCTACTAAGTGGTAGAGCTAGGATGAAGACCCACTTGACTGCCAAACCTCAAAGCCGCCTCCTCTACGCCATCCCGTCACCTCCTGCCCAACCTTCCACAGGCTGCCAGAAGACTGATCCTTTATAGCACTGTATGCCCTTGCTTAAAATCCCCAGTGGCTGGACACCGCTCTTAGGATAAAGCCTAAGGGAGACTGCACACAGCCTACAAAGCCCGTACAGTCCGTTTCCTGCTACCTCCCCGGCGCGCCTCACGCACGCCTGCCTGCCGGGCCCCGTGTGCCTCAGCCTCTAAGCAGCCATGCTCCCTCCCACCATGGGGCTTGCCACTTGCTATTCCCTTGGACTAGAATTTGAATTTTGTATAACCCTGGGCTCCCATGCAGGAGTACTCTACCCTATAAATCTCAAACAGCGGACTCCACTGCCACCCTCTTCGACACGGATCCAACACCGACTCTCAGAAAAATGCTTTCATAGGATGAACCTCAATCTTGTTCTTTAGGACTTCCCTTCACTGAACCTTCATCAGTGCTTGTGGCTCTGTTTCAACAGATGACTGGCAAAGTATTTAGTAAGCTCACCGTAGGAGTCGTGACGAGCAAGCTAGACCATATCAAGAGTTGGCTCTGGTCACAACTGCAGCAACACCACCCTGGGGGACAGTTCCCTCATTCTCATGAGCGCTGCTCCATCACTTACAGCTGTAGGTATTTAATAAACACAAGTGCTAATTAGCCAAGCTCCCTAAACATGATCCTCTTCAAAGAGTTATACAAATAAGGCTTCGAGTACAGCACTCTTACTAGAAATTTATTTTGAAACTGATAGCCCTAGCTACTCTACACATCTGACTTAAAGCATCTGACTAAATACACCCAAAGGGATTTTTTTAAAGAAATTAAGATGAATCCATCCTGAATAAGATCCCAGTATCATCCACACTGTGCCCCACCCCAGGGTCTGATTTCTCACTTTCACATATGTGTTCAGGTAGCATAACCTGAATCTGGGCGTCTCGTTTATAAAATGGGAAGAGAGAGACTGTTGTGAATAGATTCATTTAACAAATATAGATATGGCACCTACTATGAATAAAATCTTAGGAATACACAAATAAATGACACATAGTCCTGCCCTCAGGAAACAAAGCCTTTTCGTTTACAATAGCATTAAAAAGAATGAAATAATGAGATAAATTTAACAAGAATGTATAAGACTTATACACTGAAAACAATAAGAGATCAATGAAAGAAATTGTAAAAGACCTAAATATATGGAAGACACCTCAGGTTCATGGGATAGAAGATAATATTAAGACACCAAAACTCCCCAAACTGACCTACAAATTCATCTCAATCCCTATCAAAATCCCAGCTGGCTTCCTTAGAGAAATTGACACACAGATCCCAAAATTCACACAGAAGTTCAAGGGACCCAGAAGAGCCAACACAATCTTGAAAAAGAAGAGCAAAATTTGAGGACTCACACTTCCCAACTTCAAAACTTACTACAAAGCTACCATAATCTGATCAGTACGGTACTGGCGTAAGTATGGATATAAATCAATGGAACAGAATTAAAAATCAAACCTTACATGTACAGCCAATTAATTTTCCACAAGGATGCCAGACCACTCAGTGGGAGAAGAATGCCTGCACAACACAGTGCTGGGACAAATGGGTCTCTGCCTTCGACAGAATGAACTTGAACCCAACTGCATATGATAGAAATTAACTCAAAATGGATCAAACACCTAAAGGTACAAACTAAACCTATAAACTTCCTACAAGAAAACAGTAAATCTTCGTGACATTGGATTAGGCTATGGTTTCCAAGATGCAATACTAAGAACATGAGTGATAAAAGAAACAATAGATAAACTGACTTCATTAAAATTAAAAACTTCTGTGCTGCAAAGGACATCATCAAGAAAGTGAAATGACCACCCCCAGAAAGGGAGAACATTTTTGCAAAGCGTGTATCTGATAAGAGACGAGTATCCAGGATATATAGCAAACTCTTAACAACGGAACAATAAAAAGAAAACAAAACCCAATTTAAAAACTGGCAAAGAATTTGCATGCATATACAAATGGCCAATAAGCACATCATCAGCCATCAGGGAAATGAAAACTTAAACCAAAATGAGACATTTCACAGCCAGCAGGATGGTTACAACGAAAAGATGGACAATAGCGGGCATCCGTGCAGGGGTGAAGACGTGGGACCTCTCACGCACAGCCGTACACAGGAGAGGGGTTTTGTGGGAAGCAGGCAGCTGCTCTGCCAAACAGGCTGGTGGTTCTGCAGACGGTCAGACACAGAGCCACGGGATGACCCAGCAACGCCACTCCTAGGTACACATGCCCAACAGAACTGGAAACGTTATATCCTCACAAAAACTTGCACATCACTGTTCACAGCAACTTTATTCAGAAACAGCCGGAGGTGAAAATGACCCAATTTCCGTCCACCGATGATAGAATAAACAAAGTGTGGCATATCCACGGCTGTTAACCAGCCGTGAAAAAGGAGGAAGTACTGATTCCTGCCACCACATGGAGGAACCTTGCAAACGTTATGGTCAGTGAGTCAGCCAGACCCAAAAAGACAAATACTGTCCTTTTAGGTGAAAAGTACACACGTGTTCATTGTACTACTCTCGTGACTCTTCTGAAGACTTGAAATCTTTCAAAATAAAGTGTAAAGTCCTCACAGGAGGGCTTTAAGGATGAGATGCGGACACGCACATAGTGCTCCTGGTACAAGGCCTCGCAGGCCCGCACGCGGTCCTGAGCACCGCACTCCCCACAGCGGTCTCCTCACGGCCACCAGACACACATTGGGGAGGGCCTGCTCTCCAACAAGCGTGCTTGGCCGGGGGACTACAGACACCCCACGGCCCCGGCTCTGGACTCCGTGTGCATTACCAAACTGGTTATTTAAAATGTATCACTTTAATATTCAGTTCCATTTTTAAGTAACTACTAGAGTAAGCAGCTTAGAATTTCAAAAGGCAGTAAGTATCTGTGATTCTGTTTATGCATTTATTTACATTCAGCCTCATTCTAAAAAAAAAAAAATCTAAATCAACTTTTAAACGCAATTTAGCAACAATAGCAACAAAAAGATAAAAATGAGGGTGGGGAGAAACTGAGGATGGAACAAACGGATGGAAATCAGGAAAATGCGGGCAGCGAAGGAGGTGTACTTCCGTAAGGGCGACCGCAGCCTCCGAGAGCTGAGGCAGGAGGAACAGACCACGAGCCCCCGTGCCCCCGGCCCCCGTGCCCCCGGCAGGAAGACCTGCAGCAGCACTGGCAGCTCGCCCCCAAGCAGCGAGTCCCGAACCGGCCTTCCCATCCCCGAGCGCCTGGGCTAACCGCATGGCTCCCGCGGGCTGCGTGGGCCGCGTGGGCCGCCTGCTCCCAGCCCTCCCCTCTCCCGTCAGCGCACTGGGCTCCAAGGCCAGGACTGGGCCAGGCGCTGGGGCTTCCGGCAGCACCTCAGCTGGAGCACCTCAGCTGCAGCACCTCAGCTGGAGCACGGCTGGCGGCCCAGGCCCGCCCCCGTCTGCTCCCTACAGCTCTGACTTCTCTCCTGCAGATATCCTTCTAGGCCTGCTCCCCACTAAACCCCTCTCCTAAGTACCAGAACGCCACGCCGTATCTTGTTCAACCAGACATTTCTCCGTCCCCCTCCTTTCCCTTCTCAGTAAGGAACTCGACCTCCCTCCCTCCCCACGCAACTGTTTCTTTCTTTGTGAGAACTATGAACTCCCCTCACGCCGTCCTGAAAGCCGGGTGCCCTGCTGTGGGGACTGACATGTCTGAGTCTTACCTAGGCTGTATCTTCACACTTCTCCCCTCTGTTGTAAAAAGCCTTTCCTGAATCTCCCCATCCCTCTGATTTTGAGCTTAATTTGACATAAAGTTCCGAGGTTACTATTATCATGTGCATATCTACCAGCTTTTGCTGGGTTTCCTTAGCAACGACTTCATTAAGGAACTGCAGCAAGAAGTTTAAAGAGGCTATTCTTATATCTGAACAGAGTAGCCTGCAAAAAATTTCAATGGTTCTGAAGAGAAAATTAACCAGAGACAAAGAGGTCACAGATTCTAGTCAAGAGAATCATGAGCCAAAATGTTCTTAAATGGCCCAGAATCATTCCTGAACGTCAAGGTGTACAGCAGGCCTCAGTGTGGGATGAACACAGACCAGTCCTACATGATGCTCTTGCATCTGCTGGGGTATGGGGCTTTGTCCCAAGTTTTTCAAACAGTTTCTTACTACCACTTTCTCTTACTGTCACCTATCATTTCCTGTAAAAATAGTTTATTTTATAAAAGATTACAATACTTCAAAAATAAATTCAGAATGGGTGAAAGACTTAAATGTGAGGCAGGAAACCCCCAAAATCCTAGAGGAGAACACAGGCAGCAACCTCTTTGACCTCAGCCGCAGCAACTTCTTGCTAGACCTGTCACCAGAGGCAAGGGAAACAAAAGCAAAAATGAACTATTGGGACTTCGTCAGGATAAAAACGTTCTGCACAGCAAAGAAAATAGTTGACAAAACTAAATGGTAACCTTCAGAATGGGAGAAGATATTTGCAAATGTCTTATCAGATAAAGTGCTGGTATCCAAATTTTATAAAGAACTTCTCAAACTCAGCACCCAAAAAACAAAAAATCTGTGGGAAGCCTGCTTCTCCCTCTCCCACTCCCCCTGCTTGTGTTCCCTCTCTTGCTGTGTCTCTGTCAAATAAATGAATAAAATCTTTTAAAAAAAAGTTTAAATAAAAAAATAAGAAATAAAACATGTGCATTTGTGCCCGCACTGTAAGAACAGCATCCCAGGAACAAAACCTTCCACATGCACCTGCAACAGCCCTAGCTCACGGCCCCCGGGGGTGTTGGGGCCTCGAGTCCTCCTGCGCTCCCCCCACGCAGTCCCATGGCTTCAGGCCTTCTTGATGCCCCCCAGCCCCAACTGTGACACTTGCAGAGCTGCCGCAGGGCAGAAACCATGTCAGAAACCATGATTCTGGGCCATTTCACATTCCGAGACATTACGAGAGGGGCGGAGTGATCTTGCTGAAGGCTCCACAGCTAATTAGGGGCAAAGACAGGGCGTGAGCCCAAGCCCGTCTGACTGCCCTCCAGGCCTGCAGGACCCCGCAGCGTGAACTCCCAGGAGGACCCCACACACACACCTGATGAGCCCAGGGTCTCCCCACTCACAAGGTCTGGCCCCAGCCTGCCTACGAAGTGGCTTCCCCTCAGGAGCAAACCACTCAGGCCACCGAGTGACCGCCACTCCACATTCCAAGTCTCTGTGGTGCTGTTTCCCTTACACTAAATGTCCCAAACGCTGCAGGATTTTTCTTTGTGGTTTATTTGTTTGTACTGGGCTTATTGGCTTTCCTCTGTTTTTGTCTCTCCCTTCGGTGTCTTACTCGCTCCAGCAGCCTCCCTGCCCGTCTGAGCTGTGGAATCACTGTGAAGAGGGGCCTGAGGGACAACGAGGTGCTTCCCAGGAGAGAGAAGGAGGCACAGAGCGGCCACATCACCTGCCCAAGGGAGTAAAGCCAGAGCCCCTGTGCTTAAGTGTATGCTAAAATATTTATCATTTTATAGATTATGGCTATAACATAGGAGGTATCAAAAAAAGTAGGAGAAGGACACACACCAACCCAAAGACGTTCATTAGCTCCAATTTTGTTTCTATTTATTCCTATTTTGAAAACTAAGAACCTCTAGTCAATATGGCAAAGTATTAATGTATTAAATCTGGATGTAGAAGCCTGAGTGTCTTCTTATTCATATGTTTTGTGTTCACAATATAAAATGACTCTAGTCTCTCTCCCCTCTCCCAGCCACTACCCTTCCTCTTGCCTGAGCCCCGGGCCCACATATCCAACAGGCCTTTCACTACAGCCACCACTGAACCTATCACCTCTCCCCCAAGCGTCCTCCGCAGCTTTCCCTCGGAGCATAGGACGAGCAGCACCGAGCCAGAGCCTGGCGGCGGTCCAGCCAACCCTCCCCCGCAGTCCCCCGTCGTTCCCTTTGTACCACCCACACGTGTGTACCGTCCGCTCCCTCTCTCCCTTCGGCAGTCCCACACTCAGGTGGAAGCATCCGTCCTGCCCACCCGACCCCCACATCACTCCTCCCTACTCGAGACAAATGGGATCGTATCATTCCCGTGCTTAGAAGGCCTTTCCTCTAAAACCTACTGTGCTTAGAATAAACTGCAAACCCTTCCCCTGGCCAACAAGACCTCCAGCTCTGACTCGGGCCCCCTCTCTCACGCTCCTGCTCCAGGCTGTCTCCGCATGGTCCGGCTCCTTCCAGGGAATGTGCTCTGATTTCAGACTCGCTCCTGCTGAGCCATCTTCCCGGAACGCTTGGGTCCCACCTCCTCCTCTCCTGGCTATCTCCTATCCATCCTTCCCATCCCAGCTTGAACCTCACTGCCTCAGACAGCCCCAGACCCCACACCCTCCACCACCACCGAACTAGCTTCAATCCATTTGCCACTTGCTCCCCATCCCCCTTTTCTCATGCACCCCACCACCGAAGGTCTATCTTTACCACAAAACTGTCAGCTCGCGGAAGGCAGAACCTGCCTTCTCCACCCCTCCCTTCCCCCCCCAGCACAGCCTGTGCTCGGCAAACAGCTTTGCTGTTACAGTCGCCTGTGTTCCGCCCCCAGCCATGGACCCTCAAGCAAGCTGCTGAACTTTTGAGACTTGGTTGCCCCGTCCATAAAAATCAAGTTACAGTAATTAGCTAAACGTCTCAAAGCTTTCTAGACCAGCAGCTTCGTGATTTTGCATTAGCAACCTACAACTAAGAGTTCTAATGATTTTGCGTTAGTAAAATCCTATCCAGATGCAGACTGAGTAGCATTTGTTGAGTGCTTACTGTGCAACATGAGCTGTAAAACAGACTTCACGTTCCAGAAACCCAACGACCCACCCAGGGTGACAAATGGCAGTCACGTCCCAAGTGACAAGAGTGAGGCAAGAGGCGTAGAGCTGGCAAGAGGCAAAGTGGTTTCTCCAATCAAGGAACAATTTTAAGGACAGAAAATGAGGGATTTTGAAAGTAAAGTATCATAATGTGAAGAAGTAGAACAAGGAGTGACATTAATTAGGACATCAAGTTCTGGCCACAGGGCGGGCACCTGCCGCACTGAATCCTAGCGCAGCAGAGTCCGATGGGTTCGTGACAACAAGCTCCAAAGAGCTGCACGAACTCTTCCGCGAGCAGGAGGATGCACACCCACCTGTCGAAGATTAATGTAAACGGCATTCTGGAGAAACTCTGAGGCTTCCATGCTCCGCTTCTGAATGGCGAGGACACGCACAGCCTTGACACACGCTTCTAACTCAATCACTCCGGCGTTCTTGTACTGTACAGTAGAAAGGAGGAGCCTCGTCAAAAAGAAGAGTAAAGATTCTCTGTCGCATCATGAAAGCCATACTATGGGGACTCCGGGACCCCGCAGGGCACTTCCCCAAGCTCAGGGACCTGACAGCACACCCCACGATGGGGACAGGGGGGATGGAGGTTTGTGTTTGAGAAAGTCCATCTGTTATCGGTCAGAAGAAGTTGGTGGATTGAGCCTACAAATGCACAAGAGCTGGATATTTTACAAAACTCCAAATATTGTCAAAGGATACCTGCCTCCATTTCCACTTAGCATCTCCTGTACTCTGCAACGCCGTTATGCTCTCTCACACCTGCTGAAGTGGTAAATCCATTTGACTTTGTAGCAAACGTTCTAGCTCCCTGTATCCTTGTGTGCCCTGCACTTAAGTGTCCATGCCTTTCTGGTTTTCTCTCCAAGTGACTTAGTCCTGCTTCTCAGCTCCGAGATGGAGGACAAACGAAGACAGAGGAGACAGAAAAGTCACCCCGGCCTTCAACCCGCACTCGATAGTGATATTGGCTGAGTGCTCTCAAGCCTCACCGCCAGTGCTCACAGCTCTGCCCAAGGTAGCTTCCAGCGGGAGAGCTGCCACGTGTGTGGCACGGAGCCTAGAGCCTGGAGCAGGCTACGGAGCACCCCGTGCCCAGGCCCTGCGCCCTCTCTCCAGCGCCCGTCCCCTGCCCGATGCTACACTGCAAAACTCTGCATGCTCACTGTTCTTCTGCCTGTTTTCTTTTCCGTTCCTAACCTGTTTTATCTTTTTTCCTAAGTATCCTGAGCTGGAGTGATTTTCAGTTGAAGTATCTGAAAAAACTTGCATGTACAGAGGTGAGTCCCTGTACATGAGTGCCCGAGGGTAGGGAGGTTCCCTCACCAATACTCTTCACGGGCATCAAACACTGGGAGTCACCACATTCCATCAGCCAGTGTGTGCTGAGAGCCCTGAAGGGCTGGCAGGCCTACCTGCCCGTTTCCCAATCATGAAGAAGCAAAGGTAGAATCGCTCATGCTTCTTACTAAAGTTCTCTCTATAAGGCAGACAAAGAAATCGTTGTGCTGGGAAGGGTAGGCCTACGTGTTCCCCTCTTTTTAAATATGTGACATGTCCATAATTTGTGATATATACAACAATTATCAGACACACTTATGAAAAGAAACTATACCTCCCTAACTACCAACTCTGAAGTCAGAGATCTACCAAGTTTTATAGACCATTTATCAACAACAAACATAAGGACTTTATTCCACTGAAATTAAATAACTTCTTTTCCTTCAAAACCCTTAAAACCTCCACGTAGGTGAGAATAAAAGTCAACTCCATTTTTTCACATATTTTACGTTGTATTTACATATTTTTAATTATATTACAAAGAGATTTGAACTGCGATCATAAAAAAATTGTTCATACATTAGTAGAAAGGTATCCACAATCAGCGGGGATTAGGAAAAGAAAGGACAGTTACTAACGACCTACATACCTAGTCTCCCACAAGCACTTTCCTGGAACCCAAGCACAGGGACCAAGCACCGTTCTCACTACTGGGTCCTTAGTAATCACCAGCACAGGTCTCCGCACAGAACCATACAACCAATATTTCAGGAATAAATGAGGGAATTAGCTCATTCAATTCTAAAACAAAAACCCTAAAACAAATATTACCCTTAATTTATGTCCCAAAATGAGACTAAAAAAGGTAAAGTTTCTCGCCCAAGGTTACAAAGCTAGTAACTGGTGGAGGCAGGATTTGAACTCAGGTCTGTCCGACTCCAAAACTAAGGTGGAAATATTCCATTAGGGACGAGGTGACCTTCACTGGAGAGGCCACATGAACATAGCTAAAGGCAGATGAACATTGAGACCTCTGCCCAGACACTGTAACTCAAGCAAGGAGGGTCCTCTGCCTCTCAATCCAGCTGTCTTTTCATCTGCGTATACAAGAAGACAGAAGACCTAGCTTCCGGTCCAAATACTGCCACTGTGTGACTTTGATAGAGTCACTTAACCTCTCGGGGCTTTAGTATCTCAGCTATGGAAAGGTATGGGGCCATATGTTCTCTACGGTTCCTTCCAACACCATTATCTCGGCAGAAGGTCTATGTCTCCAGTCATCTCTTCTAATATGAGAGAATTTCCTTGGCCACAAATCAGAAATCCAATAAAAAATCATTCATGAAGCCACCAAGAGTCTGCTTAAGAGATTTTGCAATCACTCGCAATGAATGAAAACCAAAGGCGGTGCTTCTCCCTCGGTAAGTGGGAGGTAGCCTGATGAGAGAGAGAGAGAGAGAGAGTGTGTGTGTATGAATCAAATACACTCAGATCTGGGAAGTGCACAAATATTCCTGGACTATTGTCACTTCATGGTGGTGGAGGATGTAAAAGAGGAAAGAAAAGGAGCAAAGAGATAAATGAAGCAAACGAATAAAAATACAGCCAGAGAGGGGTGCCTGGGTGGCTCAGTCGTTAAGCGTCTGCCTTCGGCTCAGGTCATGAACCCAGGGTCCTGGGATCGAGTCCCACATCGGGCTCCTTGCTCCGCGGGAAGCCTGCTTCTCCCTCTCCCACTCCCCCTGCTTGTGTTCCCTCTCTCGTTGTGTATCTCTCTGTCAAATAAATAAATAAAATCTAAAAAAAAAAAATACAGCCAGAGAGACAGGCAAGACATCCATTTGCTGTACTTGCGTCACGTACACAATACGAGGAACTGGTTTCTCCCAGACGTTTTGTTGAACACATACTCAACCAGGGAAGGAGAGACAGTGACCAATTCTTTATTGAGCAATACGAATGAGCCTGCCACTGGAGTAGGCATTAATATATACAAATTAAAAGCTCGGTGCAGCGGGCCTGCATGTCACCATTCGAGAGAAAAGAAACCTGGGCTAAAAGAGAGCACACAGCTGGACTGAAGTCAGACAGCCTGAGACACGGGAGGAGAGACTCAAACCCAGCTCAGTCTGCTCTTTCCACTCTCAGACTGGAAAACTCATCACCCACGGCCACCTGACGCCCCTGCTGCGCCCATGGCAGACAAGTCTCGAGTCCTGGCGGACACGGAGCTACAGGCAGCAAGTAACTCTCAGTGAGCCCTGGCTGGTGAGGTGGCACCCACCTGCCACGCCCATCGGGCTGTGCCACTGAGGCAGGAGAGCCTGGTTCCTGTGCACGTCCAGAGCCTCCTTCCCTGCCCTAACCCGGGGTCCTTCTGCTCCTCCAGTCCAAAGGAAGCCACTAAACTGCTAGAAGCCACATGACTTCTCTCCACCTGTCTGCCCACTGACAGAACTTAGCTATGGTCACTGTGATAATCTTAGAAACAACTGAAAACACAGAAAAGAAAGGACTCTGGAAAAAGTACTTAATACTTATCATTTTTAACTAACCAGTTACAAAATGAATATTAAAACTTCAATCTGCCTTTCTACGTATCAGCTATTAGCCGTTCAAAAATATAATGGCAAAAAATCTCATCTACAAAATTAGCAAAAACACATACAATAACTAGAAATAAACTTAAAAACAACACTTACGTTCTTGATGAAGACAACTGCAAGTGTACTGCAGGACTTAAAATAAGATGTGTAAATGCAGAGATGTTAACATATTCTATAGAGAAAAGTAATTTTGTAAAGATATAAGTTCGCCTAAAAATAATTCAAAACTTATTGCAAGCCCCATGAAAATTTCAATCTGTTTTTTTTTTTTTTTTTCTGTAACTTGAACAAAATATTCCAGAATTCTTTAGGAATAATAAAGTCAAATTACTAGCCAAGAAAATCTGGGATCAGAGGAAGGAATTTTAAAGAAAAGAAGACATACTATCATATATTAAATAAACTACAGGAAATAAAATATCATGATGCTAGACTAAGAAAAGAAATTCATAGAAAGGAATAAAAAGGTCAGAATTAGACTCCAAAATATGGATAAGTAGGATTTCAAATCAGAGAGAAAAGGTATGCATTCAATAAGTCATGGTAGAACAATCAGATAGTAACCTGGAAAAAATAAATAATATTGCTGTGTCATAATGTACACAAAATAAGCTATAGGTAAGAAGCTAAATGTTTTAAAACTGCTAACAATGGGGGCACCTGGGTGGCTCAGTCGATGAAGCGTCAGACACTTCCTTTCGGCTCAAGTCACAGTCTTAGGGTCAAGCAAACAGGCTCAACATCAGGCTCCGCACTCAGCACAGAGTCTGTTTGGGATTCTCTCCCTGCCCCTGCTCATGGGCACTTGGGCACATGCTCTCTCTCTCTCATTAATGAATTAATTATTTAAAAAATAAATAGGGTGCCTGGGTGGCTCAGTCGTTAAGCGTCTGCCTTCGACTTAGGTCATGATCCCGGAGTCCCGGGATCGAGTCCTACATCGGGCTCCCTGCTCAGCGGGAAGCCTGCTTCTCCCTCTCCCACTCACCCTGCTTGTGTTCCTGCTCTCACTATCTCTCTCTCTGTCAAATAAATAAAATATCTAATAAATAAATAAATAAATAAATAAATAAAACACAGGGATGCCTGGGTGGCTCAGTCGGTTAGGCGTCTGCCTTCGGCTCAGGTCATGGTCCCAGGGTCCTGGGATCAAGCCCTGCATCAGGCTCCTTGCTCAGTGGGAAGCCTGCTTCTCCCTCTCTGCTCTCTCTCTCTCTGCTCTCTCTCCCTCTCTCTCTCTCAAATAAATAAAATCTTTTTTAAATAAATAAATAAATAAATAAATAAATAAATAAATAAAATGCTAACAACAGCTAATACAATATTTTCCAGGTACTTCACTCTGCAGTGATCCTCACTGTATCCCTTTGAGAAAGGTACTATCATCATCCTTATTTCAGAGATTTAAAAAAACTGAGGAAAGGAGTTTTATTCTATTGTCAAGGCATTTCTAAGCATAATACTGAAGGTAAAACCCATAAGGAAAAGATTTACTATATTAAAAACATGTTTTGACCACAAACAAAAAGAAAACCTCATGAGCAAAATTAAAGGCAAGCAACATTAGGAAACAGATTTGTAATAGACACTGATGAAAGGTAAGAACCTGATATCCATAATATACAAAGAACTATAAAAAAGCAACAAGAGGGCGCCTGGGTGGCTCAGTTGGTTAAGCGACTGCCTTCGGCTCAGGTCATGATCCTGGAGTCCCGGGATTGAGTCCCGCATCGGGCTCCCTGCTCGGCAGGGAGTCTGCTTCTCCCTCTGACCCTCCTCCCTCTCATGCTCTCGTCTCTCATTCGCTCTCTCTCAAATAAATAAATAAAATCTTTAAAAATAAATAAATAAATAAAAAAGCAACAAGAAAAACACCCCACCTTAAATGTATGCAAAGGACACAAATGGGTAATTCATGTAAGCAATGTAAATAGTAACAAGTGAAAAATGCTCAGCATCTCACTGGTAATCAAATGCAAAGAGAAACAATGAAAAGTTACTTTGCCCATTATAGTGGCAAATATCCTAATAGCTAGTGTTTGTAAGACAGCAGACTGTTAACCTTCTTGCAGGACAATATGGCAATGTATAAGTGAACTCTAAAAATACCATGTTTGCTCTGACTCAAGTCCACTTCTAGGGACTGTCCCCTTAAAAAAAAAAAGATCAGGGATGCCTGGATGGCTCAGTCGTTAGGCATCTGCCTTCAGCTCAGGTCATGATCCCAGGTTCCTGGGATCGAGCCCTGCATCGGGCTTCTTGCTCGGCGGGGAGCCTGCTTCTCCCTCTGTCTCTGCTGCTCCCTCTGCTTGTGCTCTCTCCCTCTCTGTCAAATAAATAAAATCTTAAAAAAAAAAAACCAGTCCAAAAAGATTTCTCTATTGGGGCATTTATAAGATCTCTGTTTACCATTGTGGGAAGGAAAACTGAAATGACATAATATCCAGTAATGGAGAACTGGTTAAATAAATAATTCTACCCCTTTTCCCCTTTTCATTCCCTGTTGGGGAAGGAATTGAGGAGTAACTTGAAAGCAATTTATGATAAATGTAAACATCATGTTCAGTGATTAAATTCCCAGAGATCTTAACTAAAGGAATAATCAGACAAGAACACGAGAATAGGGGTGCCTGGGTGGCTCAGTCAGTTAAGCGGCTGCCTTCGGCTCAGGTCACAATCCCAGAGTCCTGGGATCGAGCCCGGCATCGGGCTCCCTGCTCAGCGGAGAGCCTGCTTCTCCCTCTCCCTCTGCCTGCCGCGCTCCCTGCTTGTGCTATCTCTCTCTGTGTCAAATAAATAAAATCTTAAAAAAAAAAAAAAAAAGGACACAAGAATAGGGGCACCTGGGTGGCTCAGTCGGTTGAGGATCTAACTCTGGGTTTCAGCTCAGGTCATGATCTCAGGGTCCTGAGATCGAGCTCCGTGTCGGGCTCCGTGCTCAGCGCAGAGTCCGCTTGAGGATTCTCTCTCTCCCTCTGCCCCTGCCCCCTCTCTCTCTCTCTCTTCCTCTCCCTCTGCTCCTCCCCCCTCCGTCTGCTCCTCCCCCACCCCATGCTCACTCTCTCTCAAATAAAGAAAATCTTTAAAAAAAAAGAACACAATGGGGTGCCTGGGTGGCTCAGTTGTTAAGCGTCTGCCTTCGGCTCGGGTTGTGGTCCCAGGGTTCTGGGATCGAGCCCCACATCGGGCTCCCTGCTCGGCGGGGAGCCTGCTTCTCCCTCCCCCACTCCCCCTGCTTGTGTTCCCTCTCTCATTGTGTGTCTCTCTCTCTCTGTCAAATAAATAAATAAAATCTTAAAAAAAAAAAAAACACAAGAATGTATGTACAAAGATGTTCACTGAAGCACTGTTTTTCTAGCAGTGGGAAGTGAGCAAGCCTGAGTATCCACCCAAGGATGATAATGAAGCAAACCGCACAAGCTGTGAGCTCTGCAGGAGCAGGCACGTCACGTCGCTCCAGGTGCTGCCACTCCCCGAGCTGGGCTCACGGCAGTCTCTCACGGGAGGCGTGCATGAATAAATAATAAGTGACCACCTCCACGCGTTAGAGGGCTGCCCACCCTATCTGCACGAGGGCAGCCGCCTGCAGTGGGAGGACACCCACGCGGTACCTCTGAGGCAAGGAAGCAAGCGGCCGAACGACATGCGTGGGACAGCCGCACTTTCCTAAGTAAGAGATACACATCCACACGTATGCTTCACGGGCCCGACGGTCCTGAGATACGTACCAGACTGTGCACACTCGTCAGTCTAAGAAGTAAGGGCGGGGGAGGCGGGCGGCCCCCACCTGCCCCTGCTGCCTCACTCCTGCACAGCTGGAGTTCTCGTCCTCAGCATTTCAGAAAGGATATTTGAAATTTAAATTTTTTTTAAATCCAGAGTAACAAGAATGGTGTATCCAGAAGATGGGATGCTAGGCACAGCATTAAAACGCACGTCATGGAAGATTTAACTACACAGAGGAACACATGATGCGCCAAATCAGAACTGCAGGGCTCCACACAGTGAGCACCGAACGCTCGCCATGTTTTATGATATCGGCAATATGCGTTGACAAAACAACCAGAAAATGATACTAAAGGGTTAAAATGACTATCTCTGAGTAGTGGGGCTCTGATAGTCTTTGTTCCCCCTTCTCCAAATATCAAATTAAATATACATTATTTTGAATCAGAAATAAAAAATACTTTTAGGTATATAGTGTTATGCATTAGGGTATAATACACGAATACTTACAGAACCAAATAATTGGGAGATACTATAGTATTTCACGGTGTAAACCAGGAACTCCTGGTTAGAACAACACAATTAGGGACGGGGTTTACAAAGCAGTAAAATCACCTTGCTGTAATAGGAAATGGCCTCCTTATACTTGTCAATTATGTCCTCGGGACTAAGACAGTTCTTAGCACGTCCAATTTCAGCACTGGTGTCAGGATTTATGCCATTGGTCGTGAGGGCACCTGCAAACCAAAAGGAAGAAAAGAGATAATCTTTGGCTTTTTCTGTCTTCTTTGTTTGTTTGAAAGAAGGGCACAGAGAGAATAAAACTTAAATACTTCCCCCCCCCGTTTAAATAATGAAGCCGTTTTTAAATTCTTCTAGCTTATATGTCCCCTGTAAGTCTTACATCAAAGCACTGCATTAAATGATAATTAACTCAGAGTAAGTTTTCCTCCTTATTGAAGCCTTTTATTAAAGAACATGGGATGCATTATATAAAAGTAACGTGTCCGTAATAACTAGCTTTGCCATCTTGAAGACGACACAGTCGGCACGCGTTACCTTGCGGCTCTAAGCTGAGTGCTAGCAGGAGGCTGCACGCGTCCTCAAACGAAGATAAACTACATGAAAGTGTTTTCCAAATCGTCCAGCACTAAAGAAATAGAACTGACAAAGACTAGTATCCTGTCTGTGGCTCCCATTTTCTATTTCTGGCCAACCTCTGTCACTAAGCAGAATGGACGAATTCCCCGGCCATCAGACTCACGTGGGGAAGAGTTCTGGAGAAATCTCCATTTACAGAACATAACCAACTACACATGGAACTCTGACAGGAAAAAAAAAAAAAAGATGAAATAGTTTTTTATTTCATAGAACACAAAAAATACTCTCTTAAGCCTCAGTAACAGAAAAAGCTGGGCTCCTGCTAAGCCACTTGTTTATCTCTCAGACAAACCCCGTCTTCCTGACACCTGCTGGGGGCTTAGGCATGAGGCTGCTGCCGATCCTTATAATCCCTGAGGCCCAGGCATGCATCTCACTGCCCATAACACGCGTGTCAGCTCAAGTCCTACCCTCGCTTCTGATCTTGGCCCAATTCTCTCCTGCTTATTTGGTATTCTGTTATTCTGTAAGCTGCCTTAAATACTTTGGGGAACAAGACAAAAGAATGAGTGGATAGACAGACAGATGGACAGGTGGCAGATGCGCAAACGGACAGAGGACAACAGGGAACCATTAAGAGGCAGGTGGCTTGGGATCTTGTTTCCTCCAGATTCTGTGAAAATCACAGCAAGGGATGAGAGGATAGAACTATAAATAATAAGAGAAAAGAGCATGCTTGAAAAACCTAAAATATATACCTTTTTAAAGAACAGATTCAAATCATCAAGGCCCGATGACACAATCCTTACAGAACTGAGAATTCCATCTCCAAGCCACACGGCATCCCTTCAGAGCAGTGAGGGTTTACACGGAGTGCTTACAACACCAGCAGAGCCCAAGATACATGATTTTGCACGCAGAAGGACTCAGCATGTGTGCTAAGGACTTCCTCCCATGCTCTCCCTCACAGCCCCCAGCCACACTGTGAGGGAGGCTCCCAGTGTACCTCATTCCTGCAGGTGAGGAAAGAAGTCCTGGGAAGGCAAATATTCTTTGTTAGTTTTCAGAATTGCAGAGCTAGTGACTCCAAAGTAGGATTCAAACTTGGGCCTACGTTTTTCAATATCGTACATAATATTATGCTTTGTGTGTTTTTCATGCATTAATACATTTGTTTCTGGCTTAAAGAATATTTAGTAAGTGTATAGGCAGTTTTGATTTATCTAATAGGCTCCAACAATTGACCTTTCTATCACTGACTTTTACTCTTTTCCCTTGAAGAAAGGAAGGGAAACAACAGGGGCCAGAGTGAGGTGGGTCCTTCATTCTTCATGGTACCTCCTCTCCTCCAAACAGTATGCGATCAAGAAGCAAATGCCCCCTCCACTTTTAAAGAAATGGCACCAATGATAACGAGGGTTCATTTAAGGATTAATTAAACACCAGTACTGATGCTGGGGGAACTCCACGGGCAACAACCCAGAACAACACAATGTGTCAGAAACTAACAACAGCAGAGCTCAGGAGAGAGCTTACCACTAAGGGTCACAGTGATTTCATTTCATTCAATAAAAGAAAAAAAAGCTCTGGGGCACCTGGGTGGCTCAGTCGTTAAGCGTCTGCCTTCTACTCAGATCATGATCCCAGGGTCCCGGGATCGAGCCAAGCATCGGGCTCCCTGCTCCGCGGGAAGCCTGCTTCTCCCTCTCCCGCTCCCCCTGCTTGTGTTCCTTCTCTCGCTGTCTCTGTCAAATAAATAAAATCTTTAAAAAAAAAAAGAAGAAGAAGAAGAAGAAGAAGAAGAACAAGCTCTAAAAAACTAGTATGCAATAGATTCAATCTTTCTTGACATGTACAAAGTGTTGACGGCCTCCGTGTAATGTTAGTGTGAACCAGTGAAACAAGGAATCATCAGGACCACAGCCTGAGTCTACAAAGAGGAAAAATCAATGAAACAGGCAGGCTGACGGCCAGGCAGGAGGAAAGGAAAAGAGAGGACATAGTTAAGTGGCGGGGGGGCGCCTGGGTGGCTCAGTTGGTTAAGCAACTGCCTTCGGCTCGGGTCATGACCCCGGAGTCCTGGGATCGAGTCCCACATCGGGCTCCCGGCTCAGCGGGGAGCCTGCTTCTCCCTCTGACCCTATCCCGTCTCATGCTGTTTCTCTCTCTCTCTCTCAAATAAATAAAGAAAAAAAGAAAAGAGAAGAAAAGAAAAGAAGAAGTGGGGGGAAAGTTCGGAAAACAACATCATCACAACGGTCCTCAGGCATCCATCCAACAATCATTCATTCATTCAAGAGCCAGGGAGAGAGTTACAGGGTCGTCTTATGTGCAAGATGGCATCCAAAGCACAAAACTGGAAAGGCAACGCACACAGAGATAAAACAAAGCAGAAGTAAGAGGGCATAAAGCAGAGACAGAGGAGGCAGGAGAGAGACAAACCATGAGAGAGAAGAGCAGCAACAGGGCTCAGAGAAGGGAGGCACCCATGGTGTGGCAGTGAGCCCAGCAGCAGCGGGCAGGCCGGCCCCCCACTGGCTCACTCACATCCACTGTCCTACTGAAAAACCAGCGCCTGTGACATGGATGCTCCTCACGCCATCTGCAGACGGCCAGCAAAGAGACAGCGCTGCCAACAGGTCAGGACGTGAGCCTGAGCGCTTCGAACACCAGGGCAGAGCGGGAGTTTCTGATGAATGGTACTGAGACACCGGGATGGCCATTTGGAAAAAGCTCAGAACAGACCCATACGGACCCATACCTCACACCAAACACAAGAATCAACTCCAAATGCTCTAGGATCTACATGTAAAACAGAAAACCAGAAAAGAAGTTCAAGTAACATGGGTGAATTCCTCTAAAACCTGGATATAGGGAAAGGCTCTCTATGATGCAAATCCAAATGCAATTTTAAAAACTCATAAATTCAATTATGTAAAAATACAGCAAAAATACCACAAAGCTAAAACAAAAATGACGATCTGAGAGAAAGTATTTGCAATATATATCACAAAGGGCTAAGAGCTCTAATATATAATGAGGTCATAAAAATTGAGAAAAAGCTAAAATCCAATAGAACAAAATGAGCAAAAGATATGAGCAGATAATTTGCAAAAGGAAACTATTAAGATGGCCCTCACCAATTAAAAAGCTGTGGAATGTCACCTACAGTATATCTAGTTGGTCTAATGTAAAAGCACAGCAACGAGCTGTTAACAAATCTGGAGAGAAAAGGCACCCTCGGGCATGGCTCCTGTGAACGCCAAATGCTATGACCTCTATGGAGAGAGAGGTGGTAAAACCTAATAAAAGTGTGTCTACATATTTTTTTAACCTTTTGACCCAGGAATTCCATTTCTAGGAATTTATGCTGAAGACCCAACGCCAATAACACAGAAATACACATGTATGAGGTTATTCACTGGAGCAGCATTTGTAATTACAAACGACTGGAAATCAAAAAGTCCATGAGAAGACTGGTGAACAGAATATGGCACATACATGCACACGGCGTGCTACACACCTGTGAAAAGGGGTGGGGAAGGTCCCCATCACCTGACAGGGATCGGTTTCCAGGATATGCTGGCAAACATGGCAGAACAAAAAAAGCCAAATATAAAAGAACGTGTGTAATACGCCACCTTATGCACAAGAAACAGAAATAAGAACATCTGTCTGGTTTTCTTCAACAACAAACAAGCAAACGAACAACCCCACCAGAGTGAAAAACCAGGAACAGATGAGACTAGTCTCCTGCAGAGGTAGATGGGAATGAGGTGAGAGGGGTAAGAGAGGCAGTGACCCTTCTCTGGGTATAATCTTTTGTATAGTTTTGACACTGGGAACCATTTTCATGTTGGAAGGAAGGCAGGCAGGCAGGAAGGAAGGAAGGAAGGAAGGAAGGAAGGAAGGAAGGAAGGAAGGGAGAGAGGGAGGTGAGAGGGATGGAGGGAGGAAGGAAGAAAGATAGGGGAACACTATAATGGCATACAAACAGAAACAAATGAGCCTAACTACATTTCAAATAAATAGCATAATTACCTTGACAGGAAGGATTAAAGGACAAACCCAATCAACTTCTGATCATGGCACCTTGTATATTTATCCTCGGTATAAAGACAGAAAGAGCACACACAACTCTTACACTCTACTTAAAGGTTTGTTTCTATAGGGACATTGCTTGGTAATTCTGAAACTACTTTCTATATATACTGTAGGACTAAGAAAATGAGTAAATATATTGACGATACCGGGAGCCAGACTTCTCACTGCTAGAGAAGGAAGATATAAATGTAACACAGGGAAAGAGTGGAACGACCCCTCAGGTTTTGGACTGGAATTAGAGATAGGAGAGTATGAACTCTAGATAACACTATGAACTTCTCAAAAGGCCTATAAGCAATGGCATGTTCAGTGCCGATTTTGGTTTCTAAATACCATTTGCCAACAAAAGGAACTAGAACACTGGAGAGGGATGTCTGATTTCAAAGCTGGGACAGGGAAAGTACAAAACGAACATAAATATCTCCATCCAGAACGTAAAGAAAGGCTCAAAAACTGATGAGGACCATATCAAAGGATACAAGAGCCAGCTTGAAGGGCTCCCACTGACCAAATCTAGCCAATGGGCTGAAAAATAAAGAATGAAAGCAATGGATTAGAACCCACTAAATAAAGATCCATAAGTCCACAGTAATGAGGGACAGCTGGCTGGCTGGCTGGATGGATGGACAGACAGGAGGGAGGGAGGGAGGCACTGAGAGGACGGGAAAGCTCTTACTTGTATGAGAATGCTAACCAGCAAATGGATAAGTAATGATGAAGTTAGAACATCACCTTTTGACAACCATCAACTGACTCAGGTAAAAATCTTCAGTGAATGCCAGATCTAGTAGGTAAAAGTTTGATGAAAAACAGGATATTTACATGGTTTCAAAGTATTTTCCCACAAAGTACTTATTAATTACAAAAAGGAATATAGTTAACTTTACACTGGAAAACCTAGCCAACTCCACTGCAGCCAACAATCAAAGTGACGGCCAATAATGGGACGAACCAACCTCACGCGTTTCCTGATATAATGCAATAAAGACCCAACATCACTTATTCTGCGTCCCCCACCATAGCAACATGCATAACGTCATAATCATGAAGCAACCTCAGGCAAACCCAAACTGCGGAATATTCTATAAAATAAATGGTTGGTATTCTTCAAAAATATCAGTATCACAAAAGACACCGAAAAGCTGAGAAACTATATCAGATTAAATATTACTAAATGATGTGGAAACTAAATGCAATGTGTGATCCTGAGCTGGATCCTGGCTCTAGAAATAGAACTGCTGTACAGGGACAGTTAGTAGAATTGAGTAGATAAAGGTATTCTGTCAATTTTAAATTTCCTGATTTTAATCAGCTTACTATGTTTTGGTATATAAATGATCTTGTTCTTAGGAAATACACGCTTAGGGATTCAGGGCAGGGGCATCAGGTCTGCAACTTACTCTCCAATGGCCCTAAAAACTGTATGTAAACACACAGAGTTCAAATAATAAAACAAATGATAATCATGGGAAATCTGGATGAGGAGTACACCAGAGTTCTTGGTACCATTCTGGAAACTTGAATTTTTTGGACGTTTTAAGTTGTTTCAAAATCAAAAGAAAAAAATTAGAATTCTGGTAAACTCAATCATAGAACAAGTCTATTAAAAACAGAATGTGGGGGCACCTGGCTGACTCAGTGAGTAGAACATGCAACTCTTGATCTCAGGGTCATGATTTCAAGCCCCACACTGGGCATAGAGATTATTTGAAAATACATATATACATAAATCCTAAAAACATCTTAATTTTAAAAATAGCATGTGTTTTTGCAAATATAAGAGCACTGAAACATACACATTTGGGAATATAAATGAAATTAGAAAAGACAAATTACAGACTAAGATCATGAGCCCCAAGCAGAATGGTCATTCTTCCACTCATAACCCCCAGGTGTTCCTCCAACAAGCCGGCCGCTGGGTTGGGCGCTGGGAATGTGGTGTCACAGCAGTACAGAGTGCTCTGACAAGGCCACCACGGGGGCATGGTGATAATGACAGCTGTCAGACCCTTCATAATGAACCAAGTCTTGCATGAGGGTCTAATTCCTTTTCCCTGAAAAAATTAAAACCCGGGAATAAGACTGGACATATACCTTCAAGAAGAATTAGACATTGACTCAGGAAGAAATATTGAAGGAGTTGTGATTTTTAAGCAAGCTAAAGGAAGTTGGAGGCAGCATGGTAAAAATCCTATAGCAGAAATAAAATAAGAACAGGAGACTTCAACAAGTAGAACTAGCAGACATCTGCGGGGCGCCTGGGTGGCTCAGTCGGTTGGGCAGCTGCCTTTGGCTCAGGTCATGATCCCGGAGTCCTGGGATCAAGCTCTGCATCGGGCTGTCTGCTCAGCAGGGAGCCTGCTTCTCCCCTGCCTGCCGCTCCCCCTGCTTATGCTCTCTCTCTCCCTCTCTCTCTCTGTGTCAAATAAATAAAATCTTTAAAAAAAAGGACTAGCAGACATCTAGAGCACTCCACCCAATAAGAGCAGAATACACATTCTTCTAAGCATACATGGAACATTCTCCAGGACAGACAACATGCTAGATCATAAAATATATCTCAATAAATTTAAATGAACTAAGAGTATGATCTCTAACTGCAACAGAATTATATTAGAAATCAATAACAGATGGAAATTTGGGGAATTTACAAATATTTGCAAATTAAATAGCACACACATGAAGTTTCTAGGGAGATTTATACAACATGTTAAAACAAATTAATTTTCAAAAATTCTAATTGAATAAAGAAAACCCAAAAAATGAAAGAAAATCATATTTGATAGCCAACTTCAAATATATGGAGAGGAAAGACCTAAAAATCACAATTCCCTGGGGTGCCTGGGTGGCTCAGTCGTTAAGCGTCTGCCTTCGGCTCAGGTCATGATCCCAGGGTCCTGGGATCAAGTCCCGCATCGGGCTCCCTGCTCTGCGGGAAGCCTGCTTCTCCCTCTCCCACTCCCCCTGCTGTGTTCCCTCTCTCACTGTGTCTCTCTCCGTCAAATAAATAAATAAAATCTTTAAAAAAAAAAAAAAAAGAAATCACAATTCCTGTAATTCTGACACTAACTCAGTATAATGAGAGGAAAATCTTTACCTAGGAAACAGTGAAATTCTGAGCCTAAGACAGGTTAAACTCAGCACAAACTGCACTAGACAAAGTGACGATTTTTAAAATAGAATTCTAAAGTTAGAACATTGCTGAAAAGCTACAAAAATGTTCCCAAAAAACAGATAGAAATAGAGAGGAAGTCTATCCCCATGTCGCATACAAATGCAAGCTTATTTTTGTTTACTCACAGCACTAATTACTTTAACCAAAGCAGAATATTTGAATTAAGATAATCAATATTACACTTCTCTTGTCAAGTCTAGTTAATGAGTTTACTCTGCTATGTAACCATAAAGTGTCTAGGATAGATCTAAAATTAGTGAAAATAGCTTTGTATGGTTTGTGGAACTCTTCTCAAAGTTCCAAGCTTTTAAAATAGATCTGAGAAGTATTTCTATATTATCTTTTCCCTTGTGAAACAAACAACAGATACTGTTGTCAGAATTCTGTTACTCCAGATGATGACCCATGATCACCGTGTTCTAACTGATCTGCTGGACAAAAGGCACTAGCTGGACACTATAAGCAAACAAGACGGATGTAAGGAAGACCAGGACCTTAATCTGGGAGACTTACAATCTATTTCAAAACCGGGTTTTTTATTTCATTGGTTAGCCAAATGAAATCAACCAAATGCTTTCTTTGAATGTTCTGTAGTCATGACTCTACTTTTAGTATGATGAACAGAAAAGCCTTAAGCATGACTTCCTTAGGTCAATTAGCAACAATTATTACTGGAAGGTGAGTAACGCAGAAATTCATTAATAGCAAAGCTTCCACCTACCTTAGACCTAAATAAACCTACACTGACCTCTGCATGCTAAATAAAGAGATGAGGTCCCAATGAAGAAAAAAAAACACATAGTAAGAAATCAAATAGGCAGAGTTTTTAATAAATGATTCCTATAGAAAGGAACAGAGTATGGTGGTTATGAAGACAGATGCTGGAGACAAACTCCTGAGTCTGAATTCCCACATCACCACTTACTAGCTGTGACCTTGAGCAAGTCAGTGAACGCTTCTGCATCTCAAATTCCTCATCTATAAACTAGGACCTAAAATTTCTGTAAGGATTAAGTTGCTTTATATGGAAAGTTTATATACAACACCTTGTATCTTAGATATGACACCAAAAGCACAAGCAACAAAGAAAACACAGATAAACTGGACTTCAACAAAATTTAGAACATCTCTGCTTCAAAGGTCAATATCAAGAAAGTAAAAAGACAACACACAGAATAAGAGGAAATTTTTAAAAACCATGTATCGGGTAAGGGAGCTATATCCAGAATATAAAAAGATCTGCTACAAGTCAGTAACAAAAAGACAAATAACTCAAGTAAAAAATGGTTTGTAAAGGATCTGAATAGACATTTTTCCACAGAAAATATACAAATAGCAATAAGCACAATGAAAAGATGCTCAGTATCATTAGCTGTAAGGGAAAGGCGAAACACAACTACAACGAGATACCACTTCACACTCACTACAATGACTATGCTCAAAAGGATAATAACAGGTGTTGGCGAGGATGTAGGGAAACTGGAAGTCTCATACACCACCAATGAGAATATGAAATGGTACAACCACTTTGGAAAACAATCTGGCAGTTCCTCAAAAAGTTAAACACTGTGTCACCATATGACCAAGCACTTCTATCTACTAGGCTTATGCATAAGAGAACTGAAAACATACGTCCACACAAACACTTGTATGTTGAATGTTCATAGTACCATTACTGATGATAGCCAAAAAGTGGAAACAACCCAAATGCCCATCAACTGATGAATGGATAAACAAAAAGCAGTCTATTCATACAAAATAGTACTACCAGCAGTAAAAAGAAAAGTAATATTGATTCATACTACAACACGGATGAACCCTGAAAACATTGTTAAGTGAAAACAGTCACATTGTTGTATGGTTCCATTTACATGAAGCGTTGAGAACAGGCAAATCCACAAAGACAGATGAGTGACTGCCTGGGACTAAGTAGGGAGTGACTGCTAAGGGGCACGGGCCTTGCTGCTGGGGTGATAAAATGCCCTAAGACTCACTGTGGTGATGTATGCACAAATCTGGGAATATAGTAAAAACCACAGAATTGTGTACTTTAAAGGGGTAGATTATATTAAAGCTGTTTAAGAAAAAAGCTCCTTAGAACAGTGCCTTCACACAGTAAGCGCAAATTGCTTATTTTTATTATAGGCAGAAGAAAATCCCCTCAACATAAAAAAGGGAAAGCAAATTTGAATTAACTGAAATCGGCCAAAAAATCATTTCACTTGAAACAGTTGCTGAATGGACAGGACATATTCAGAAGTGACAAGAAAAAAAGCAATCTGACCCCACAAAGCATTCTACTTCAAATGCTGATCAAGGGCTCAGAAGCCTAAAGCTAGAAATGACTAGAGGAGAAGCTTGGTTCTTATAATAAACTTCGGAGCAAGCATCCAAAGACTGTCAAGACTGTCAAACTCTTTCCCTTCTGGCCTTCAAAATAGTTGTAGGAAAACCAGGCAAGAAAAAAAAATTCTGAAACACGTCGTTTTGAATAGTATATCCATTTAAATTTCAAAAATAAAATGGAAGTGATGCAATTCTGTCATAACTTCATGTGGATGGGTTTTCTAGGGAGCTGAACAATTTTATAACCTTGAGAGAACGTTCACTGTTCAGATTTAGAGACTAGGGAGAATCATACCACATTGCTCCTCGGAGTTGTGAAGTGATTCCCTACCAACCCATTTGCCAGGGTTTAAACAGCAGAAAAGAAACTATTGCATAGGAAAAATTTTCCTCTATCTTTCAACGGTTCTTTTGGCTGGTCTAAGAATTAAATTGACATGAGACAAATTAACCATAAAATCAAATTTAATTTCATACATTTGGGAACCCCACATACATGAGAGTTACAAAGACAGGTAAAATGAGGGATCTATGCCATCCTGAGCTAAGGAACGGGATAGGCCTAGGGTTTTAAGAGAGAGGAGCACAATTCACAGGGCAATAAAAGGAAAAGCACATGTTTGGCAATTAGTTATGCGCCCTGCTATACCGATGGGTCATTCAGATAAAATTAATCTCCAGTAATAACTCTTATTCTGGGAAAGATACCAAATTGAGATTCTTCTAGGTAGCTAGGGGAGGGACAAAAGTTTCTCTTGATCCCACAGAGTTTCAATTGCCTTCAGCTCAAAAGAGTCCACATGCCAAAGAGGCACAGTTTGGGGAGACTTGCTCTGAACTCCCTCAACACTATGGCCTGAAAGATCAGACCTTAGTAAGTGAGGAAGAGGCTGTGGTCAGCCCTGGCACCAAAGGCCCCATAAGCAGAGGTCAGAAGGCACAAGTAGCAGGAACTGGAAGGTAGGGGGGAGAGGAGAACCTCAATGTTCTACTTGCTCTCCCTCGGGAACAAAGATCAAGGCCACGTTTCTCTAATGTGGGACGGCTGCAGAAGATGCCCTCAAACACCCAATGCTGATTTCCGGGTTCTTTCCTACCAGCTTCAACCTCTACAGCAGGATCCCCACACATTCCCATATAACAAAGCCCAGAGACCACCCCTTCTGCCCCCAGTACGTTAAACTCAGGTTCATCTCCATTCAACCTTATTTTGAAAAGTTGCAGAAATAAAAAAGATGTATTCTTTTTTTACCTCAATAAATGACTGGTTTTCTGATAGCTCAAAGCTACTTCTACTTGGTGTAAACATCTAATTCTCCTGAAAGTAGTGGTCGACACACTAAAATTCAGTACTTTCCATCAGGCATAACTAGCCAGATTGGGCTCAGCAACTTCTATTGACCAAATACCCATGCATCCAACATTGATTTAATTGTTCATCTCTTTCAGCTGGTGGGGGGGGTGTCATTCAGTTCTTCAGCCCATCCCCAAATTACTTTCTCATCACCAACTCAGGTCCCCTGAAAACAAAATAAAGCCATCTGTTTTCCTTTCTCTACACCTTCCATAAACCCTAATAGGAAACCAGCACCACTGTATGTCAATTATATCTCAATAAACTAAGGGGAAAAAATTTCTTAAATTTAAAAAAGAAAGAAAGAAAGAAACTATCACGAAACATCAGTCTAAAAGAAGGATTCAACACAGATGTTAAAACAAAAACCTGCAAACCTGAAGCAATTTCATTTCAGAATGGAGATACACAATGAAATTAACGTAAATGCACTGGTCACAAAGCATTTATTTACATGACTATCTGATTTCTATTCTTCAAAAGAAGAAAATGTTTCATTTCTTTTTATTTACCTTTTATCATTGATTCTAATTAACCCAGAAAATAATAGAGCTCATTATGAAATAATTAGGCACTGCAATAAAAGAGATTTTGCTATATTAATTAACAGAAATTAAGAAAGGAAAACCCACCTCTGTAAAACACACAAAATTTCTTTCTCTGTTAAGAATACATACACAAAATGCAATCAAGAATTGAAGTTCATGTTGAGAGGGCACAAACCACAAAATCAGGGCAAAGTCATTACTATGAATAAATTCAAAATTAACTGGACAAGCATGCTCAATGCATTCAAAGAATTTTAAATCATTGCAAATCATTCACTTAACCATGCTGGAGGAAGAATTCCCCTCTTCAACAGACAACATAAATCAATAGGGTGCCCCATCAAACAAGGACCAAACCATAATCAGGCTTTTAACAGTTCTGATTTAAAATTACTTAAATCAGAATGTTCCAAAGATCACAATCCAGAAATTTTAACCATTCATTCACACCACCATGAAACAAGCACTTAAAAAAAGAACCAAAAGAAACTAAGCACATAGATCATGTACCTGGATCAATGAGAACTTCTTGTGCCCCTGGAAGAAAGAACAGATTATGGTCTTTTATTTGGAAAACAAAACTACTTTTAAAGACAACTACTAATCACATTTCATGATTCACATCGCCCTTGTAAATTCTGAGACACTTCTATCTGATCAGGAGAGCAATTCTGAGTAAGAGTATGTCACAAGTTCAGTGCCTTTTTGCTTTAGGAGACAAAAATAGAACAGCTGCCATTAGTCATACCCTGCACAAACTGTGGAGGGCCTTGCCTCCTGCCCTCCCACCCTCCAAGCGCATGCTCCCCCAACCTCCTTAATCAAGTACGAGAATTTCTCATTCCCACAGATAAGCCAACTGACAAAGGAATAACAATTTGTTTGTGCAAATATGTGCCCACAGCTTGGAATGGAGGGCAAAGTTGTTGCAAGTAACTCAGCGCCATCCTCCTGAAATCTCATGCTCACACTCAGCACCATCCTCCTGAAATCTCACACTCACATTCAGCGCCATCCTCCTGAAATCTCACACTCAGCGCCATCCTCCTGAAATCTCACACTCACACTCACACACACACTCACTGAATTACTGGACGCTTCACAAGCGAAGGATTTCCAACTTTTAGTAGGTACAATGCAAAACAGTTAACTTCATTATTATCAAGAAGCTTTGAAAGCCTCGATCATCTGCTAAATTACCCAAGTATCAATGAGATCCAATTAGCCTTCTCTGTAGAAGGTAATTTCCCATGATGGCAAAACACACCCTAAGAAGTACTGGTTCCAAGAGTTGTGTTTATCACTAGCTACAATCATTTTTAAACATGTTAGCAAGATTCAAAAAGGTATATCCCAATGATATGTATTCTTACTGAAATAGCAGTTATTCAATTGTTTATATATAAAGAATAGGTCCCACAATCCTATTTAAGAGCTGTTTGGTGTATTGCAATGTCTATATTTAAATGCAGACACAAAAATCACTGTAATCTAGAAGCCACAATTATAATAAACAAACAGGTGCTTTTTATTGAATGCCAACTACACGCCAAGCCAAACGCCTGACAGCCACTCTGTGTAATTCTCAGAACTGCCCTGCAAAGAAGACAGGGATGATTAAGCCCGCACGCTACTGAGGAGACCGGCAGTCAGAGGGGCCAGGGATGCCCCAGCATCACTCTGTCCCCACCGCCATGCCCAGGGACAGAGCAGACAGATATGTCCTGAGGGGACACTCAGCTGTGGACCCTTGGGGAATGGGGGGTTTCCAGATAACCCTAGAAACTCTTGTTCAGCAAAAACCTGGTCAAATATACTACACTGTGCCATATCCATGGAACAGGGGATGCGACTGGCACTTTTTTCTGCCTCTGCTCAGAGTCATCAATTATTTGACCTCTCAGCACATGGAGTGATGGACTGGGCCCCATACTAAGTGCACTCCAATTGCAGAGCTTTTAAAGTTCTCCTATTCAACGTGTAAAAATCTTTGTCTCATGTCTCATGCAGGCAGCTGACTACCACTTCTCACTGGTGTGGACGGACCGTCTGGAACAAACCTCTTTTGCCTTTTACATTCCCTTCATCTAATCTAATGGGAGTCGGTAAGCCACATGGCCCAGACAGTTTTTTCAAACAGCAAAGGAAAAGCCCAGCTGCAAAAAAAATGGACAGCTTTTTACCAAATGGACTTCAACATCTAATTGGACTTCCTGGAAGCCTTCTATTAGCTCATTTCCAGGCACTTGATAGTTTTCTGATTGGGAAGAGGAGCATGTGTACTTTGCTGTCTGTTATCTGGCCTACTCGGAAGGCCTCTCGTCTTATGTGGGTGGGGGCGGGGGAACAGCGGGTGCTATCCAAAGAAATCACACACTGAGAGAAAGGGTGTCCTCCAGCCAGGTCGCCATGGACGGAAGCACCTTGACATGCTCAGAAATTTGATTATCAGCATCATCAGGCTCTAGTGGACTGATTTCACATTAACCAAACTCCTGAGAGACTCACGTAAAAAAAAAAAAGTGGAGGTTGAACTTAGTAATGTAATAGAAGACATAATTATCAATCAGACCAAAATATCTCAGTTCAACAATCAGCACTCTTCTCCTCAACAGCCCAATCACAGGCAGGAGGTTACGTGGTGAGCACGGACAGAAGCCGAGCAGGAAGGTATTTTCCTAGATTAACTGGGACTCTCCTTCTGTTACAGGGACAGATCTGCTGCCTAGACGAGCAATCAAGGCTGATCACTATGACTCTCACGGTCAACACTCGTGTAACACTCCCTCTGCCACTCTTTCTAAGCTGACCGAGCCCTGACTCATGGATAGATGCCCTTGAAGATCTACAGACAGGCTGACACCCCCAAACACCTAAAGCCAATCTCTGGGAGCCAAGACCCCTGCTCTGACACTTGCTAGCTCCGTGAGCCTGGTCAGGTTGCTCACCCTGTCTATGCCTCAATTTTCACATCTGTACAATGGGCACAATAATCAAGGCTATTCTGCTGGGTTGCTGTGAGGATGAAGGGATTACATTGGTTTATGTAAAGCGCTGAGAATCGTGTGTAGCACATTTTAAGTGCTCAAAAAATGGTAACTGTTAAGGTGATTTCACAAACCTCCCTTCTAATCATCTTTCGTACGTCCTTGTTTTCCCATTTACAAGTTCTTGGGCAGCGCCCTCATGCTCCACCCCATGACCTGTGGAAAGTGAAGGGAAGGAGCCCCTTCCTCCCTGCTCCTCTGATTTCCATGAGGAGGTCTCTCCCCACAACAGTCCTGGACCGCGGGCCCCTGCTCGTCCTCCTCACTCAAATGGCCTGACTTCCAACTTCAGGATGTTTGGGAGGTGAGCTGCACATGTGAAACCCTCTTCCTCCGCTGGTGCTGGCCCGCCGCAGGGTCCTTGGCTTCCCGCCCTGAGGACAGGGGCAGGTCCTCTCATGGGAAGGACCCTGCGGTCCAGAGCCCCCTGGGACGGGAGAGTCTGTTCATTTTTGGATACAGTACAGCCTGCCCATTTTCCTGCATCCCTAAAGTTCATGGAGAATGGGCTTTATCAGTAACAAAGGTGCCATTTGTCTCCACCTGCCTCCTCTTCCATCTCGTCTCGTCTCCCAGTTGGCTGGTGGAGAAAATAGGAGTGCAATGATTGGGCCCCCTTAAGCCCCAACAGACACTAATTAACAAAAAGTTCTGTGACTTCACATAGGTTCAGAGCGACCACATAAAGGCCCTATCTCTGGTGCTGCTGCAGAAGTCCGAGCACAGGAACTGCTGACCCTCCTCAAATAGTTCACTCGTTTCTTAACTGCATCTTTCTTCCCAAAATCATCATTTCATATTTTAAACCCTTAAGATGATGGCTTCGTGCAGAATAACAGCCGAAGTTCACGAGCTCTTTTATGAGATAACCACTGTGCTAAACACTTTACATAATTTCTCTGTGATCCTCACAATTCTCCAAAGCAGACATTAGCATCCTTGTTTTTCAAATGAGAAAAAAACTCAGAAAGTATGGACTCAGGTTCACAAGGCCAAGTGGCAGCGTGCGCACTCCTACCCAATCAAAACACGAGGCTTGGTCCCTGCAACCAAATCCCCCCCTCCCCCCGCCCCGATGAACCCTCGGGGAACTCAGAGTTCTTCAGCGTCAAGGCACTCCAGAGACTGTTTCCACCTCTTTTATGAAAGCACGGCTGACTGGCCTCTAATATCGGAAGAAGAGTCCAGTTTCACCACTGTTCACACAGCACACCTGAAATTTTCACAGAGATGACAGAATAAAAATAAGATCTCACTGGAACACCCAGACATAATGGACACTGTACTATTCCAAAGCATTAAACAAAAAAATCAAACTAAAGGAACATTGGTTAAGTCTTTCACAAACAGGAAAATTAAGACTTTTCAAAGGCGCAAGGGCACCGCCTAGGGCCACGGAAAGGCTCTCCAAGTTGCTGGGAAAGGTGCAACAAAAATTGCCTGCATGCTAAGAAAAGATCAGTAGATTTTTAAAAATAGGATGCTCAGAGACCTTACTAAAAGCTGAGCTAGCAATATGAAATTCTGCTGTAGGAAAGGGAGTGGTAGTCAGCACTTAATCTGGAACCTTAAACAAGACATAGGCTCATGGAAACCAACCTTAACGGGAAGGGGTCTTGGGCATCTGGTTCAGCCCCCGTTCTCAGGGAGGCTGAGACCCAGGGAGTCTGTCCTTCCAGCACTCAGTAGCAAAGCCTACTCCTAGTCCTCGCATCTTGCACTGTACCAAAACCCAGCAGAGCTATACTAGCCCTGGATGCATAAAAGTCACATTTGTGTTTTTCCAACAGTAGGTAGCCTAAGTGTCTTGCAAAATACTTCCCAAAGAGCTGGTAACTATAAATCATACAACTGTGTTGAAACACAAAAACGTTTAGTTACACAGTAAAACAGCATGAGTTCCCCCCTTTTATTCCATTTTTAAAAAAATGATGTCAAATCAACATTTTCAATTTTTTAACCTTTTAAGAATACAGAAAAAAATCAAAATTTTCTTCACTCACAAAAGAGATAAGCTTATTCCCTGGAAACAGC
Source organism: Mirounga leonina (assembly GCF_011800145.1). Taxonomy (NCBI): domain Eukaryota; kingdom Metazoa; phylum Chordata; class Mammalia; order Carnivora; family Phocidae; genus Mirounga; species Mirounga leonina. Next base: position 79,371,375 of record NW_023270415.1, read on the forward strand.
TCAATATCAATTTTTCTAAACATTGGCTATCGTCAAATTCCTAGTAATTTAAAGGTTTTAGTGAATGATTACATGGCAATATGAATTCTGAGTTGTAAAAACACACATTCTGTACAAAAAATCATCAAGTTCTCCAGCTTAAGGCAATTTAGCTGTTCCCCATCTTACTAGAACAACACTAATTTCATCAAAACTTCATATTGCGCTAAAAAATGTCACCGGAGGGGCGCCTGGATGGCTCAGTTGGTTAAGCGACTGCCTTTGGCTCAGGTCATGATCCCGGGGTCCTGCGATCGAGCCCCGCATCGGGCTCTCTGCTCAGCGGGAAGCCTGCTTCTCCCTCTCACACCCCCCTGCTTGTGTTCCCTCTCTCACTCTCTCTCTCTCTCTGTCAATTAAATAAATAAAATCTTTAAAATAAAATAAAAAATGTCACTGTATCCATAGCACTTTAAATCATACTCGTATTATCATATGCATATACTATTGAACATGCATCAGAAACAAACCACCCTCTTCAGTATTCAAAGTTGATCCTGCTAAATAATCTATGCTATTTGTGACAGTAAATGTTTATTGAGCGCCTCTTAGGTGCTTTGTATAAAAGGTAGCTAATTCTCATAATCACACAAATTAAGTAACATTATTCAAATTCCACAAGTGAGGAAATATACTTGGGCCATAAAAAGCAAGGCTGACAAGGCCCAAGTCCCATAAAACCTACATATTCATCATCAGAAAGAAAAGAGTCTAGATTGTTACTTTCTCTCAACATTTACTAACTTACTCTTTTCTTCCGTACTCACGACTACATAAAACCAGTTCAGTCTGTATAACTTTTTCTCCCAACAAGCATCACCAGAGAAAAACAAGCACTAAGTCATTGGCAACGGCTGGATTTTCAAAGCCCACTTCTCTTTTGCACTGTCATCATTTTTAAAATGTTTTATTTTTAGTGCTTATGGAGTTAAAATATTAACTTTTTACATTGTTGGCAGAGACTAAATCAACTGCGGAAGCGTCCGATTTCAGTCTCTGCCCCTCTGTCCCATAGTCTCACTGACGTCTCTTCTTTTAAGGCCGCGTCAGGCTGAGACCGCGGAAGTCTGGCACTGATGAACTCACCGATGCTCGGGAAACCAGCCAGTGGGAGGCTGGATAGCAGAGCAACAGAGCACGTGCCGCACGGTCAAAGCAGCCTGGGCCCCGGCCCTGAGTCAGCCCCCACCAGCTGCATGACAGGGGGCCAGGGACACATGTCTTTCAGCCTTGATCCCTCACCCACACAGAGGGGACATGGATACATGGATTTCCATGCCTGCCGGGAGGCAGGACGCAAGGGGAGCACTGAGCACAGCCCCTGGCCAGGTAGCTCCCAAATAATTCATAGCTATTTTGATAATGATGATGATGGTGATGATTAATAAACTAAGACAGACCAAAGAGTAGAAGTAACCACAAAGAAGAAACATCTACAAGTCAATAAGCATTTCTTTTCAGATTAATTGCAGAATGTCCTAGTGATTTTTTTAATAAACCAAGTTTTGTTTATTTATTATATAGACTTACAGGTTCATATGCAAGTCTCCAAGAAAAAAAGAATTTGTGGCCTCTAACTTTTGAATACTAGGAAAGTTTAAAAAATAAAACAAAAGGGGAATTAAAGCAAAAGAGGAGGGGACTACAGAATTCTTTTGAAACTATGATAACTCAATGCGAGGACATCTGCTGGAAAACCACATAGCTGGAGTCCGAGCCGTCAAGGGTCTTCTAACCGCACTTGTGAATTCCTATCACTAAGTCTTAAAAAGACCTAACACTCCACACTAACACTCTGGCTGACATGGCCGCTAACGGTTACCCAGGACCACGTAGGGCAGGTCCAGGTCCCCTACGTATGCATCTCACACACCTTCACAGGAACCCTATGAGGGAAGCACTGTCACTATCTTCCTCGTCTTAGAGATAGACAAACTGAGGCACCAAGAGATGAAACATTCCAGGTCACACTAACAGTAAATGACACCTGCATTTCAGCTGCTGAGAAAGGAACTCAAGGGAGAACGTTAGGTCATCGGCTTGTCTGGTCTTCACCCCAGAGAGCAGATGCCATACAGCACCCCCCCCGCCCCCGCCGCTGTAGGACGAGGGGGCCACAGACAGACAATCCTGAAGTCATCACCAAGATAAAACAACACACGAGACGGAGCGCGGTGACGGGCCTGGACTCCTGTCTGCGGGAAGGGCAGTAAAGCGGGCCCGGCGTGCTGTCGGCCCTCGCCTGGGCTTTGCCGCACCATCTTCCAAAAGTAGAAGAGCCTGAGCTTTTTACACTCTGCGAAGCTGAAGAGAGACATTCCTCTACTGCAGTCAAAGCAGTTTTTCAAAAACAGCTGAAACCTTTTCTTTGCCTACGTTCAGCCAACGGGGAAAATGAAACATTTCTCTAAAAAGTGTCTAGAGTCTCACTAATCACATCAGTAGAACAGTCTCAACACACTAGAACTCTTCAAACAGGGGAAACAACCACCTCCAACAAAAGGCTCCCAGAGAGAGCGCGGGAGCCGGTCCTCTCGGGTTGGGGAAGGACGTGGAGCCCCACAGCAGGGCCGGCAGGACCGCAGCCAGGAGGAGGCCAGTCAGGGTCCAAGCACAGGAGAGGGAGGCCCGCCCAGCCTCAGACTCCACATCTCTCCTCGGCCTGCTGTACCTTCCCCTCACGTAACTGGGGGCCACGGAAATCATGAGGAGCGCTGTGCTGAAGAAGGATGAAATATCTTCCAGAACCATTACAGATCCACCTGAGCAGTCCTACAAAAGGTGCACCCGGTTCCAGCTGTGCAGCCACAGTAAACCCGCTCCTAAAGGCCATCTGCACTCTCTGTTGGTCATGGGAAAAGGTATAATTCAGGAAACCACACATTCAGGCCACTTCCCTATCCAATACACATTAACTACTGTGGGCTTTCTCTTTGGAGGAAAAGGTGTCTAAACATCTCATCGATCAAAACACACCTAGCAATTGTATGTAAAGCCTTGACCTCTGTTCTTTGTTCTTATCTTCATGACTGAGGCCACAGTTCATTCATTAAGGGTCAGAAGGGTCAAGTTCATTTGACAAGCACTTGTGAGTCTGCTCCTCCAAAGAAGATTTTTTACTCTTCATTGGTGCTGCCAAACATAAGCAATTCAAACTTAACTTACTAAGAGAACCTCATCAAACCAGAAATAAAGAAGAGTCCAGGCCCTGAATTAGCTGTTAAAGTCAACATCTGGGGCCAGCTTCCCTAAATATACAAAAATTAAGAAAAAGATCCAGACACAGAATTTTGAGGTCAGTCTACCAAGAAACTTCATTCAAGTGTTCCAGAAATCAACCAATCATTGTAACCCATTAATAGTAAGATTCCATAAGATCAATATTCAATAAAGTCAGAAGAAAATGTCTCATGCAAGATTTCTGACTCAAGAGATTTTATATTTTATCTAAACATCTGTGAGGTGTAACCCAGAGGGAAACATATCAGTGACAACCACCCCCACCTTGCTTACAGACTGTAACTGAGTCCAGGCAGGAGGAAAGTGCAGAGCTTACCTGGTCGATGTCTGTTGGCTGCTTCGGCAGGAAGTGAGCTACTCTGGAACCTTCGAGCTCCAGTCTTACCCCCGGTTCCACCAGGATAGTGATAGATGACAGAAGCCGAACATAACCCTTCAAGGGCAGCTGGGTGTGGAAAAAAAAAAAAAAAGGCACCATCAGTATAAAGTTAGTGGCCCATCATGAGCTCAAACTGCAGTGGCTGAGAATGATTTAAATAGTTCGATTATGTGGAAATGCCCATTTTTCCCCAAAACAAAGATCGAACCTACAGATCACTGGCTTGGTTACAAACAGGTACATGCCACCCATCACGTTTCCCGGGCACAGGCCCAAGCTGGCAACACCGAACACTCTCAGGAAACGCAAGGCCTCACTGAGAGTCTGGGTACACACGTGACATGGACCAGCCTCCTTGTCCCTTTAACCAAAAGTTTAGGGCTTACCGGGAGGCAGGCTCTGCGCCCGATTCTGACGCTACAGAGCTGGGCAGCAGAAAATGCCCTGGATTGAAAATATTCAAAAACAAGACCCGCAAAGCAGGACCATACCGCCTCGTCCCATCACACACCCTAAATGCATCTGGCACCCTCAGAGCGAACACCGGTAAGCCTGTGTCCTCAAAGGCAGCCACATTTTGTTCTTCTATGTGGGCAGTTACAGCCTAAGAGTCTCTAGCCGTGCCACGGGCCAGACACGTCGTGCCACTGTGTTCGCGGTCCTCAAACGTGGTGGTCTGAGCGCCCCTCCACACTATGAAAACTCACTGAGGATCACAAAGACCTTCTGTGATCCGGTTTGTGCCGGGTACATCTACAGATACTTACCCTGTTTGAAAATAAAGCTAAGGAAAGATTTAAACATGTGCTCATTCCTTTTAAAATCATAATGAGCCCATTACGTGTTACATTTTTATGAACACTATTTTCCAAAACAAAAATATATGCTGGCAGAGCAGCACTGTTTTACACTTCTACAAATGTCTTTCATGTCCGGCGTGATACGAGGGAGCTGGACCCTCCTGTCTGCTTCTGTTCCGATCTGTTACGAAGCCACAGGTCGCGGAGCCCGTGGCTGATGAGAGGCTGCAGGAGAAAGCAGTCCACAGCACACCCCCCTTCTCAGGAACCCCGCCGACCTAGCTTATCACTCTGTGGGCCCCCCACGGGCATGGGGGCCATTCTTCCTGGATAATGCCCGATGCAGGGGCCCTAATGTTATAGCTCAGTGGGGTACGGATATATTCCACCAATCAGTCAATCTCTAGCCTCTTTAAGAAACCAAATTCTGAAACGGAAGTCCATTTTAAGAATTTCTTGTATTTACTGTGTTCTACAGCACGTTGATAAACTTCTATTAAAGAACTGACTGCAGGGACATCTGGGTGGCTCAGTCATTAAGCGTCTGCCTTCGGCTCAGGTCATGATCCCAGGGTCCTGGGATGGAACCCACATGGGGCTCCCTGCTCAGCGGGAAGTCTGCTTCTCCCTCTCCCACTCCCCCTGCTTGTGTTCCCTCTCTTGCTGTCTCTCTCTGTCAAATAAATAAATAAAATCTTAAATAAAATAAAATAAAATAAAATAAAATAAAATAAAATAAAATAAAGAACTGACTTCATTACTTCATTCTGACTTGTATTCATAAGTAGCTGACAGGCCCCCCCCGACTCACCTTTCCAGGAAAGAACCCTTTTTCACTCCTCACTCACACGATGTTTATTTAACAAGCATTTACGGGACACGTACAATAAGCTGATTATGGACACACACAGACCGTGCCTCCCAGTCCACCCCCAGGAGATGGTCCCCCAAGGGAAAACACACATAAACACACAATTCCAGCACAAAGGGCAAGCCCCATAACAGGCAGGGCTCAGTACAAGACACCACAGGCTCCCACTGCCTAGAGGGGTGAGAGAAGGCTCTCCTTTGAAGTAGGTTTTTAATTCGTTTGTTAGTGTTTCAAATTGAAAGGTAACTCACAGAGCATTACCACTCACCCACGGAGCAGTATCCAATTCACAAGTGTGCAACCTTCACCACCATCTAATTCCAGAATGTTTTCATCACCCCAGAAGGAGGCCCCACAGCCACCAGCACTCACATGCCCCTCTGCCCAGCCCCTGGCAACTGGTCATCAGTCCCCTGCCTTTTCGGGACAATCCAGATAAGAGGCGGCCCTTTGGGGTGCCTGGGTGGCTCAGTCGTTAAGCATCTGCCATCGGCTCAGGTCATGGTCCCAGGGTCCTGGGATCGAGCCCCACATCAGGCTCCCTGCTCCGTGGGAGGCCTGCTTCTCCCTCTCCAGCTCCCCCATGCTTGTGTTCCCTCTCTCGCTGTGTCTCTCTGTCAAATAAATAAATAAAATCTTTATTTAAAAAAAAAAAAGAGGCGGCCCTTTGTGTCCGGCTCCTTGGACTTAACGTGGTGCTTTCGAGGTTCGCCCATGCTGGAGGGGCACCCGGACTTCATTCAGCTCTGTGTCTTTCATTTACTGAAGCACAGCACACAGACAACGGGATACTCGTGTCGGGCGTACAACGTACTGATTCGGCTGTCCGTCCGTTCATCAGTGCTCAGCACGACAGGTGGGGTCGCCATCTGTCACCAACTGTATCCTGCTCCTCCTGACTACACTCCCTGTGCTGTCACCTTCCACAGCTTTACCTCTTTTTTTTTTAATTGACCATCAGCCAGTTACCCCATTCCAACCCCCACCTTTTTTTTTTAATGTCCAACATTTTCGTATCTTATTAACACTCCGCTGAATGGATATACCATACGTAGTCAATCCGCTGTCAGCTAATGTACAGAGATGAGGTTTTGAAGAATGAGTGCGAGAGGTAACTAAGGTGGGGAATGGCATTCTAAGCAGAGGGCAAGCTGTGCTTAAAAACAAACCCCAGGGCACCTGGGTGGCTCAGTCGGTTAAGCGACTGCCTTCGGCTCAGGTCACGATCCTGGAGTCCCGGGATCGAGTCCCGCTGAGCAGGGAGCCTGCTTCTCCCTCTGCCCTCTTCCCTCTCGTGCTCTCTGTCTCTCATTCTCTCTCTCTCAAATAAATAAATAAAATCTTAAAAAAAAAAAAAAAAAACCCAAAACCCAGAGGAACAAGGAAAGGCAGCACATTGTCAAGGAAAGTGCGGGCAGGTGCCAGGGGGACCTCAGGGCGGGCAGGGGGCGGGGGGCGGGGGGCGGGGGCGGGGGGTCGCGGCAGCAGACAAGGCGGGACGACCCCCCACGACATGCAGACAGCCGAGCGCTTCTCTTCCCGCACCCTCTCGCTCTTCTTCCAAATCACGCATCTGACATCCGCGGGAGACGATCTTACCTCCGAGCCACAGGAAGTCATTGACCGAGCGGAGAAGCTCCACCGACATGTGGTAGTGCACCAGGGAGTCGTGCAGCATCCCCGCCTGGAGACACAAATCCCCCACGTGCTTCCGCATGCGCCCTTGGCACCGCTTCCTGTAATGTCTACAAAACACAAGGCGAGGCCGCGTCACTGCTCGTGCACGCCCTCTGCCCCGAGAGCCTATTTGACCCCCCCCACAAAAAAATGCTCAGGGGCAGCTTTCGGCTCCATAACGAGAGGCAGCAGCCACACGGCCAGTGTGGGAGCGGGAATGGTCTGACTTGACAAACACCCGCCCGGTTACCTTCTAGAGGAAACAGGGACGTGTGACGTCCCCGGGCATTTCACCCAGACGACACCGGAGCAGGATTCTCCTTCGCAAATGGCCCACAGCATCAGCACAAGAAAGTTGGTGTTTCAGCTTTTTTTGAAAATCAATTATCTTCCACTTTCTTAACTTCAAACCTATTATTATCGTATAAAGAGAGCCGTGCTACATATCAAAAGCCAGCCACTTGGCTTTCGCAAACAAGACCTTACCCCGCTCCTTCAGAGCCGGCCCCAGTAATGCCTTCGGGGGGTGGGCCTGGGGCATCACCAACAGCTCCTTAAATGTTGGCAAGGATACGCTGTTAAAGAATGCAAAGGCTTCTATCTACTCAGAAACTATACCAAAATCTTCCTTTACCATTTTTAAATATTCCTATTCTTTTAAATATTAAATTTCTTAAAATTTTTTTTCAAGAAAAATAGCAGCTGTATTAAATTTTCTTTCCCTGAGAAAGCAATCACATCAAGAATAAAACCCCCATGGAAATCCAAAACACGTGAAGTTTCTAGCTAAGTGAATACTATTGACAGACCTCAGTACGAAGTTAAGTCATTCCGGATCTAACTCTGACGAGCCCTAGAAACGCTCCGGCCCCCTGGAATTCGGTGTCTCTGTTCCCAGTACTGGCTGAACTAAGATCATCGCAGAAGACAGGGGAGAGAAGAGGAAGCACCAGTCTCCTGCCCAGCCCAAGGCAGTGCGAGTATGGCCCCCACTAACAAGCCCTCCCCATAAGAAAACACCACACCTATATGCTGCCCTGCCCTCCCCCACTGGGTACCTCCACTCTGTATGGCCCCTCCACCATGTCCCTGACACACACACACACACACACACACACTCCTCCCCCACCCCCAGCCCCGCCCCAGCCAGGAGGGGCTTCCCAGACCATAAATCTGATTAGGTCACTCCCCCTGCTTCAAACCCCGTTCCCCAGCACAGTTCTAGCCCCCCTCCCGCTGCCCCTGCCTCCCCTCCTCCCACTGCCCCACTGCCCTGCACTCTACAGCCTCACCTTACTGCTTACCAGGGCCCCCAGTGACCTCCTGCCTAACTGCTTCACACTCTCCTCAGGGCTCATTTCAACTGTCAGTTTATCAAAAAAGCCTTCCCTGTCTCCTGCCTCTGCACTTTGGATTAGATGCCCCTGCTGCGTTCCTAGAACATTCTATGCTGAATCAACTTCTGACATTTGTAAGCTCCAAAAAGGCAAGTACACTTTGCTTACTACGGTGCATCCATCCCTCTCCCCTGGACACTCAAAAACAGGTTTGTTGTGAATAAACAAATGAACGGATGGGTCTCAAAGGGACTGAGCTGCTCCTGCCCACCCCAACCCCCTCTTTCTGCAGATCAAAACCACAAACACCTCTACAAAAGGCCATTCCCCACTGACACCCTTCACTGCCTCCCTCTGTTGTCAGTTTTAATAAAAACCAAGTTCCTCCAAAGCCCTGCAGGACAGGTCCTCTCCAGGGTCCTCTCCAGGATCCCAGCCTCTCCCCTGAAGCCTGGGACATGGACCGCACTGCCCGGGGCACTCGCCTCATGCCCCCACCCCACATCCTCCTGGCTGCCCAGGCTGCTCCTGCCCCCTGAGCCACCCTCCTGGCCCCTTCCCCTGGCTGACTCTCATTCTGTCTTCAGAACTCAAGGCAGATTGCTCTATGTCCTGGGAATCCCCCTCACCATGTCCCTTAGCCCTCGGCAGGGCTGCCCCCCAAACACGACAGCACTGTTTCTACCTGAGTTTTTGTCCACCCCCTCTATTAAGACCATGGCCTCTCTGAGAGCATTTGGGAAGAGGAGAAAGAGATGAGAAGAGGGAAGGGAGGAACAAAGAGCAAAGCACAGCCCAAGTCCCAAATCCAAGGATTCTCACGTGCTTGTCACAGCCCCTGGACTGGACAGGGAAAGAAGTTCCACTCCAGCACCGTGAATATATCTTACTCTGATGGCAACACAAGGGACCGTGCAGGGACTCTGTGTCCGTCCTGATGCAGAATCACAGGAGAACGACATCAACTGAACAGAAGCTCAGGGACGCACGCCTGGGCTCCCGTCCGTGCACGCAGTGGCGCTGCCAGGCCTCCCCCCCTCCCCCAAAGCTGGCCAGTGCCTGGCTCACTTCCCTGGGGTGCTCTCTGTTCCGACCGAGAGAAGACTTCAGCATCCACACACACACTTCCCACCTCCAGTAACACAGCTGTCGACCTGTCTACAAATACCGCCGCTGTGTTGAGTGACACATGTAGGAAGCGCGGCTAGTTGGCACCTTACCCCTCTCCCGCCCTCCCCCCTTACCCGGGCCTTATTCCCCCGGTGGTGGAAGCCCTGTGATGCACTGTCTTACTCATCTCTGGATCCGCCCGTATAGCACCTCACACTGGGAAGGATCAAAAAAGAACTGCTTCAGGGGCGCCTGGGTGGCTCAGTTGGTTAAGCGACTGCCTTCGGCTCGGGTCATGATCCTGGAGTCCCGGGATCGAGTCCCGCATCGGGCTCCCTGCTCGGCAGGGAGTCTGCTTCTCCCTCTGACCCTCCCCCCTCTCATGCTTTCTCTCTCTCTCTCTCTCTCATTCTCTCTCTCAAATAAATAAATAAAATCTTTAAAAAAAAAAAAAAAAGAACTGCTTCCTCCAAAAGTAACTACCAATGTACTCAAGAGCGTTTTTTAAAGTCTTACTTGGGGGAAAGACTATTCCAGAACCATCCATCGATCCTTCTATAAGTCAGCTTCTGCTCCCAATCCCCCATCACCTCTCCCAGCAGATCCCTACCTGAGGTACCCTCTGTTCCACAGGAAGAACAGACCGGGAAGCTGGGACACCCCACTCCTCAGGCCTCTGAGCCCTCCCTCAAGGACCGGCAGGGCTCTGCGCCCCACCCCAGGTGCCTCTGGCCCCTGAGGAGGCTCACCTCCACCCTCCTGCTGCAGGAGCCGTCTTCCCGGGACGCAGGTCCCATACACCATTCCCTTCAGACTCCTTCAGTAGCTGCCCTGCCCACCAGCACTTTCAAGATAAATGGCAGCAGCTCCTAAAATCCCAGCCTCCTCAGAATGACGTACAAAACCTCCATGAGACTGGGCATTCCTCCACCCACTGGTCACAGCTCTGGCCCCTCCTCCCGCCCCAGGCTACACCTCACTGGAGGTGCTCACCCACGTGCTTGGTTCTAAATACAAGCCACATACTGACAACTCCCAGCGTGGTTCTCCGGTCCGCTCCTTCTCCGCACTCCAGGCTCATGAATCCATTTGCCTCTTTGAAACTGTCACTTGAATGTCAAATACGCGTCTACAATACATGTTCAATACTTAACTCTGGAATTCGACCCCCAGCAGGAACCTCCCAGTCCTCCCCATCAGACAGCCTCGCCACATGCCCACTTGCTCAAGTCAAAACCCTGGGTCTCTTACTCGATGTCCTCTTTTCCTCACCCCTGCCCCCACACCATAGTCAGGGTCGTGCCACAGGACCCAGTGCGGGACACAGCAGGCTCACAGCAAGCGCGGGCTGAGTCACGGCCCTCTAAAGAGCAGGAGGTCTCTCCTGGCACCGGATGCTCAGAGAAGGTATGTGAGTCTCACAGGTAAGGCCAAGAGAACGGCCCAGAAAAAGGGGCTCATGCTTCTCCTGTCATCCGCACTTTGAAGGGTCTGAGATCTAGAAGAGCTCCCGGTTAAGAGACATACCTCCCAGAGGTGAGCAGGTGAGAAAGGAGGAACCCAGGCAAAGCTATTCTCACACAGCTCCCCGGGGCCTGGGGAGCAACAGGAAAGGCCCTGTGGTGCGGGGCACAGCCCAGCCATCACAGCATCCCTGCCCTGTATGTCTGCAGGCGGGAAGGTGCAATGTCTTCTACTTGCTACACTTATTGTGCTTTGTTCCCCCACCCTAGAATGTGAGAGAACCTTTCAGAAGGTCCAGCCTATCTCACTTGAGACAAAGTAAGTGAAGGAAGAAAGTGTTCACATGTGGACCAGAGCAGTAAAGAAGAAACAAGGCCTCCTGGCCAGCACGGTGGTGGTGGCCAGACCTTTTCCCATGGGTGAGATGGGCCAGGGAGAAATACAAGGAGCTAGGTCGGCCAAAGGTTCTCCCTCTAGGCCCGACCTTGGTTAAATGTTGGAGCTTCACTGCTGCAAACTAACGACGTGCCCGTCAGTGACGGGCATGAGCCTCAACAAAGACAGAAACAGCTACCTCTCACCCACCATGGTGAAAAGGAAAGGCAGGTGCACGATTGCTAAGGTAAACCACACATCTGGCTCGGCATGCTTCCTGGCTAAAGCAGAAAGAAAACTATGCTCACCTATGAGGTCCTTGTGTCCACAAGCTCCAAATGAACTAGCTCTTTAGAAGGCCATGTTTTCCTAATACCTAGAAAAGTCACCCTCATAGATGGGGCAAAAGATAGGTGGCAGAACAGCCTCTGCCCTTTTATGAAGGACAGCTGCTAAGGTGAAGTAAAGAAAACGGCATGCTCCAGGTGAAAGCGAAAGGCCTCTGGTGACCGCGTCCTCCGACAGCGTCCCTCTGTGGCCAGCACGCTCCCGAGCCGGGCACCCTCGCCGGTGGCCACTGGGCTACAAGCTCTGTCATGCACATCACACAGCAACAGCCAAGAAACACGTGCCTACTACGTTCATTCCAAAGCCAGGATCAAGCAAGGAGCTGCAGTCTTGGACTTTCCAGGTTAAAATGCCCCGGGGAAAAGTCCCTGTGCAGCTGCCGAAATCAACAAGCATCCCCCATCCTCCAAACAGAAGAGATTAATAAGGGCTCGTTTGCCACCAAATACTAAGTAAGACAAAACAAGTTCCCCAAAGCAAATATTTGAACAGATATCAAACACCAATGGGTTACGTGCTTAAGAAAGCAAAATATTTTTTAAATTAAAAAATGAAAAGATGATTGGGGTAATATATGGATCCAGGCAGCAGTAAGTTTTTGGTTTTTCAAGCGGTGAAGGCAGCACACAGGGAGATCTAGCTACTACAATGCGGTGTGTTCACAGCCTACCTTTTCAGACCCAACAACATACTCACAGGGCGGTATGATAGAAAAAAAAAGGAAAAGGAAAGAAGAGAGGAACAAGCAAAAATTAGAAACACACAAGAACAAAAATAACTTTGACAGCTACAACACTGCATGTCCAAGAATCTCCCGTGGGCTTTCGAGGCGTGGGGCACATGTGAACGTTCTGGTGAAATACGCCCACACCTCGTGTTATGGGGAGCTGTGGGGCCTGCAGTGGCCAAATCTGCCACGGGGCCTATGGACGTGATCGGTGCGCCACCCAAACCTCGGCGTCCACCTAGACGTTTCCTTGTGAGCTGCGAACTACGGTCTCATTTCAAGCTGGACACTCCTACCAAGAGCTGTGGGACAGAGCTGGGCTCTGTGTCTGCACCAAATCATTGTTTTAAAAAGATGTTTCACTGTAGACGAGTGAAAGCAACAGTGGACCGGCAGGGATGATGGGAGAGTGTATTTAATCTGAGGTCACTGGCGTCACCGTGTCACATAAGTTCAAAAGCTGGCTGAGTGTCTCCGGCATGCCGAGACCAGAATGGTCCCACCGGGAGGGCAGTTCGATCTACTGCTGGATTCCCGGTGCCTAGAGCCATGCCAGGCACATGGGGGGTCTCAATAAAGACTTGGTAGCATTACTGCCCTGGCAGTATGGGCTGGCATGCTGTCCCAAGACAGTCTTGTTACTCCCACCAAATTGAGCATAGATTTCAAATGGCAAAAACAGGCCGGCATTCTCTGGTGGGTCTGTGACCTCAAAGCCAAGAAGTCAGTGACCAAAAAAATGTCACTGGTGCCTTGTGTAGCAGAGGCCAGTCCCTGCCCAAGCCACAGGCTGCGGTGGCTCGGGAGTGTGGGGGCCGTGTGCGGTGCGGCCCCGTGCGGCAAGGGAAGGTCACCAGGTGGCCGCTCTGGCCCGGCTTTGGAGAGGGCCTGGTGCGCGGCACAGCGCTGCCCCTCGCCGCTGCCGGGGCTGGTCCGCCTCACCACCCCAGCCCCAAGGCGGGAAAGGGGAGCGCTGGTATGCTGACCTCGGGGCCACTGCGAGGACTGAGCACAGATCGTAGGTGCAGTGTGCCCTTTCCTTAGCCACACACACACACGTCTGGCAAGGAAATGAAAACTAGTGCGGACCCCGCAGCTCACCAGAGCAGGTGGAACTTAGGCCCCTCTGTGCTTCCCACTCTCAGGGCTGGGCCGGGCCTGTTTCTCTCCGTTCGGTGACATTTCCTCCTCCAACTTACCAACAAATGGCAAGTCAGTGTTTGATCTCAGGTAAACTCCAGAAACACGCTGAGCACCTACTCTGCAGTGGGCATCTGCCAGCAGGACACAAGGTCACTCCATCCTCACCTGCGAGACCCACATCCACATTCTACAGGAGGGGAAGGAGGGACTTGGTGCCCAAGGCCATGAAGCCCCCGCTCTCCCTCGCTGAAGGGGACCTCGTCCAGGCAAAGCATCACCGCCTAAAACTACACATCGTCCTCCTCTGTGTGTGGACACCACAGCAGCCACGATACGCGGAGGCAGTGCAGGGGACAGAGAGGGCAAGCACAGAGCACAAGACGGTAACCTGCAGTTCTGGTGCAAAGCGCAGCCGCTGACTTCCTCTCGGGAAATGTGAGGCCTGACCTTTCCCTGCTCTATTCGACACCCCCCATAACACAGAGAATATACACACACTGCCGTGTGCAGAAGGAGCTCTTTGGGAAGTCCATGGTAGCATCGCTGATTGCCTGACGCTCGCCTCGGCTGGCTGTAAGCGAGGACTGGGACACTGTAGCTACCAGGTGGGAAGAAGGGCCTGACCCGTGCACAGTGCCCAGCCCGGGAGACAGGAGCTCCACCTTGCACTCAGCTCAGCTAGCTCCTAGTTCGGCGCCTCTCCGGGCTCAGCACCTCATCTATAAATCGAAGGGATGAGACTGAATAGAAGTTTCTTAACTGTGCACTAGGTAGGGCAGTTCTGTCCAACAGGAATAAAATGTGAGCCACGTACAAAAAGTTTTCTAGCTGCCACGTCTTAAAAAGTAAAAAACAACTGAAACCAATTTTAATATTTTACTTAACCTAATATACGTAAAATATTATCATTTTGACACGTAAAAAAGATGAACAAGGTATTTTCTTTCTTTTTTCATACTAAGTCTCAATACCTGATGTGCATTTTACTTACAGCACATCTCAGCTCAGACAGGCCAGCTCTCTGGTGCGCAAGAGCCGCAGGTGACCACCGTCCTGGACAGCGGCTCAGGGGGTCCCACAAAGAGGGCCGGCTGAAACAGGGAAGTAAGTACACACACTAACCCTAAACAGAATCCCCCTAACCAAAGGCTGTCCCGTTTCTAGAAGTCTGAAAACCGTGGACTGCACCTGTCTACCCCTTGTGGCATCAGATTCTACCCCCTGCTTCCCCCTTCGTGATGTCAGGAAGCAAGCCCAGCACAAAGCCTCTGGGCCCCCAGGTAAACTTACCTACTGTCTGTGTCCAGTCCTACAAAGTCCTTCTTCTCAAACGGGACACAGAGAAGGGGGATCTTATCCCCGGACTTGTCAGTGGCCCTGTCCAGACGCTTGGACTCGAGCACAATGAAGAGCGATTCGATGAAGTCCTCGATCCTCTTCTCCACCGTCTGGCAGTCCTCGTAGTTGGGGTAGAAGGCCACGTCAGTGCGCGGCTGCTCGGTGGTCTCTCCCTGCAGCCCAAAGACGAAGAGCCGGGAGTCGTAGAGCGTGGAGCCGTAGATCTCCTTCTGCACGTGGAACTTCTCGAAAGTCTGCGGCCAGTCCTTGGCAGAGAAGCAGTCCGTGATGGTGATGAGGCCCACGACTTTGCGGTGGGTCTGGAAGTCGCCCCACTCGTTGTTCTCGGGGGGGTAGTGGTGCCTGTAGCGGATACAGAGCACCCGCTGGGAGTCCCGCACGCTGATCTGGCTCACGGAGGAGATCCTCTTGTAGATCTTGAAGAAGTTCTCTTCGGAGACGATGCCCACAGGCTGCACCACCACGAGGAGAGTCTGGTGGTCCTCAGCACACTGCATGTAGTCAGGGACACTCATCTTGAAGACTCTGTCAAAGAGAACATGGGGACTCTGAGGCGCCCGCGGCTGTGAGGGCTGTTGGCCCGCACTGGGATGCGGTGGTTCTGACGTGAACCACCTGGGAGGCAGGGTGAGCCCCGCGCAGAGGCGTGGGCTACCGTCTGTCCCTGGAGTTCTGCACCTGGCTACCACAGCTCTTCCCCAAACACCACGCCTCCTGCATGAGGCCCTGCGCTCCTGCAGAAAAGGGGCTGTCTCTCGTTTTCTATTTCCAAAACCCAGCCGGGTACCGATGGAGAATCAGGGCCCAAAAGCGTTCCCTGATCGATGCACCGCTCCCTCATCCCCCCAGCAGGATATAACGAAAAGAACCACAGTGGAATCAGAAGATCTGGATTTGACCTCCAGTCTACCCGGGACATAAACGGTTTACATGTAGTTATCTCATTTAAACCCTTCTGTGACACCACCTCAACTCTACTGATGAAGAACCTGAGGCAGAGAGAGGTTTATCACTGATCAAGATCAGAGAGGCCCAGTCAGAGGAAGTGTTCAAGCCACACACTCGGGCTCTGAGGGACGATGCCAGCCCGCCCCCGCCCCTCCCAGCAGCCATCCTCTGAACAGCCTCTTCTACACCCCCTCAGAAAGAACCAAACCCACATCAGTGCTCCACAGAGGCAGGGCAGCCCCTGGGAGACTTCTCAAACCCTCAAGAGTTGGGGCTGAAGGCAGAGATTTAAGGTTCTGTGTTTCTCAAAAGAAGGCACAGCTTTTAGCAACTGCAAAACACTTATCTGGTCCAGGCCTTCGCTGCGCAGAGACGGAAAGGGGGCCCGGTGCAGCTGAGGGAAGGCCTCATGGACAAGGACCGCCTCGCGGCAGCACCAGCAAACCCTGAGCCCTGCTGACGGATGAAGCCTCCACAAGGCCCAGGAGAACACGTGCAGAAAGAAAAGACAGACGACAAGCAGACAGGCCCTCCCTCCACATACTGTGCAGTGAGGTTTCATCAAGGTATTCATTATGTTTGCACCCAAAATGAAGGGGGGCTGTATCAAGGTGCCACAGCTTACAGAAGTTGGGGATTTTGAGTCATAATGGAAATCCTAACCTGTACCGTGGCTTTCCCCATTCAAGCATGTGCTCGGTGGCACACGGGGCCAGGCAGGACACGAGCCACACACGGATCCCTAGTAACACGGCACACATCACACCTAGGCCCACCGAAGAACGGCCATCTACAGAGAAGACCGAATTAATGAAATTTAAAGCAGCCGAGCCGCCAACGTTATTAGCAAAAAGGACGTTGCTACCTCCTTAGCAACACGTGGCAGAGAATCGACTGCAGCCACCGAGCCCATCAAGTTGCTTCTCTCCCTGGCTGTCATTCTGCATGAGACCATAAGTGAGTCACACAGGGTCACCGAGGTTTTCTCTTTTGTGAAGGGCTCTGGTTGGAATGAACAAGGTATCTCATCATTCGCATCCCCAACACTGAGTGAGGACTTCCCATGTGCCAGGCTCTGTATGGACGAAAAGACAGCGTCCCCGGTACATTCACGAGGAGAAAGAGAAGACAGATGTTAATTCTCCCCAGTTTGATATATATAGACTCAATGCTATTCTGATTAGACCTCCTACCAGAATTTTTGTGGAATATAACAAATTAATTTATGGTCCAGAATAGCCAAGAAACTTCTGAAGAACCACCACTGAGGAGGGGCATTTGTGCCCCCCTCCCCGCCCCCCAAGAGCAGGACCAGATACACCTGCGAATGCTAACAGGACACAGGGTTTCTTCTGAGGGCGATGAAATGTCCCAAAACTGTGGTGGTGGCTACAAAGCTCTGTGAATACACTAAAAACCACTCAGCCGTAGATTTAAATGGGTCAACTGTACGGTATATAAATGGTATTTCAGTACCTCTGTGTGGGGGAAAAAAGGCCAAATAAAACGCTACAGTCAGCACAATCCTGGCCCAGGGATAAAAAGAAAAATGGAATGTAATCCTGCCCAGAACCAGATCCACACGTACACGGCAATTTGAAATACGGCAAAGGTGCCGCTGTAGGCATGGTAGGAAAGGACAGGCTCTCCAACAAATGACACAAGACAACAGGTAATTCATGTGTAAGAAGACAACATCACCCAATCAGAATATGGGCAAAACGCTCAAAGAGGCATCTTTGAAGACAAAACTCAAATAGCCAGGACAGGTACAGAAGGATGCCCCACCTTGATGGCAACCAGGAAAAAGCATATTGAAGTCACAGTGACAGGCCATTTCACACCCAAAATAAAATGACAAAATAAAAATTGTATTGTGGTAAAATATACACGAGACTTACCATTTTTAAGTGTACAGTTCTAGGGCATTAAGGACATTCCCACTGCTATGCAAACGTCTCCAGAAGTTCTCCATCTCCCCGACCCAACACTCTGTACTCGGTAAACAATGATTCCCCACGCCTGCTCTCCCCAGCACCCCCGCAGCAAACCTTCTGACTTTCTATCTTTATGAATTGAACTGCTCTAGGTCCCTCATCTAAGTCGAATCACACATTCTGTGTCCTTTCGTGACTAGCTTATTTCACTTAGCAGGTCTTCAAGGTTCATCCGTGTTATAGTAGTGGATCAGAATTTCCTTCTTTTTCAATGCTTATATCCCACTGTATAGATACACTATTTACTCATTCATTCATCAAAGGTCACTGGGGCTGCTCCTAGCTTTGGGCTACTGTGAATCATGCTACTACACAGACAAAACATTTTGAGTATGAAAAACACCAAATGTTTACAAAGATATAGATCACAGTAACTCTCCTAAGACAGCAGGCATACGGACTGGTATGTCCTGCGCCCAGGAACTTCCCTCCTGGAGCAACTCTGACATGTGGATGGCAGGAGACATCAACAAAGGATCCTAGAAGCCAGAACTAGAGACAACACAAATGTCCACTGTCAGGAGAGTGGACAAGTAAACTGTGGCCTTTTAACGCAATGGAATACTACAGAACCCGGAACATGAATGGCCCAGAGCGACCCTGCGGGAACACGGCTGAATCTCAACAGTGTGATGCGCAAATAAAGTAGGTCGTGGATTAGTACAAGCCGTACAATTCCGTTCACATAAAGTTCAAAAACAGGAAACACTACACAACGTATTGTTTAGGGATATTTACACACAAAGTAAAGCTATAAAGAAAAATAAACTTGGGTAGTGGTTGCTTGAGAGAGGAGTGCCGTTCGGGAGTGAGACAGCAGGCTTCGGAAGTTAAGCCAAATGGCAGACGTGGAGGCATTTGTTTTGTGATTCTTTAAACTATACATACACATCACATATACCTTTGCTATAGTCTGTATTTCAAAATTTTTCAAGAGTTACGGATACCTGGGTGGCTCAGTTGGTGAAGCGGCTGCCTTCGGCTCAGGTCATGATCCCAGGGTCCTGGGACGGAGCCCCACGTCAGTCTCCCTGCTCAGCGGGGAGCCTGCTTCTCCCTCTCCCTCTGCCTCAGTGTGCTCTCTCAAATAAACAAATAAATAAATAAATAAATAAATAAATAAATAAATAAATAAATAAATAAAATCTTTAAATAAATTTTTTTTCAAGGGTTAAAAAAGGGAGAAGGTCCAACTTCAAGTAGCTCACAGCCTAGTGATCAGCATGTCAACTAGTTTTAGAGCCCAGACTCTGCCCTGTCCTCAACCCGCAGGCTATGCTGCTGGTCCTGCAAATACCTTCCTCTATGAGCAAGAAAACAGGACGCACAAAGAGGCAAGTGGATTCAGCTGCAGATCCACCTGAAGATAGGGGACAGCGGGTCCTGGGCACGGGTCTCAGGACAGATGCTCAATTTCTCTAGTCTGAAGTAAAATGAGAAAAAGTAGAATACTGCGTGAACTTCTAATAAAACTAAACTTAGGTATATTTGGTAAGTGCTTTATAAATATTAACCAGTGTTATAATTTATGTTTAGGTAATGAACCTCCACATTTTTTGACATTAAAACATTCTTGCTTTTATGAAATGTCGGTGAGAGTAGATGGTGGTTATTTTCCATTGTCCTGTCTGGGCGAAAATTAAAATTGACATCCCTATTATTGACCCTCCAGTTTTCTGGAATTTGCAGATCTATGAAATCCAAACAACTAACTCACCCCGGACTAAATGAACCCTCTGGGTCCCTTCCAGTTCTGACTAGGCACTAAAAAGACACCAGCAATCAAATCCGTGCCACGGGTCAATAAACCTTACAAACTCAAGCAAGAGTTTTCCCTGAAGCAGCTCAGTATCACAAACTTCTTGTTCACTTTTGCCCCAAATTCAAAATATGCATCTTACATGGGAGCAAATCTGTCTCACATAAGGTAGAAAGAGGACATTCACCGGGCTATCTATAATGTATCCTATTTAGACTTCCCATCAACCCTAAGAAATGAGATCACTATCTTCAATCGAACAGATGAAATAAGGCTCAGTCATTCTGCTCAAGGTCTCCTCATCAGTAGGTGATGAACTGGAGCCAGGCGCCAGAGTCCATACTTTTCCACTGGTTTCTTCAAGGGAGAAGCTGACAAAATAAGACCTGGCACTGAGCCAGGTTCTGAGACTAATCTAATACAAACATTAAAACATCGAAAATAGGGGCACCTGGGTGGCTCAGTTGATTAAGGGTCTGCCTTCAGCTCAGGTCATCGGCCAGGGTCCTGGGATCGAGTCCCACATCGGGCTCTCTCTTCAGTGGGGAGCCTGTTTCTCCCTCCCCCTCTGCCCCTCCCCCCATGCTCTCTAGCTCTCTCTGTCTCGCTCTCTCCTCTCAAATAAATAAAATCATTTAAAAAAACCATCAAAGTGCTCGCTTCGGCAGCACATATACTAAAAAAAACATCAAAAATATATTTCTTCTGTGGTATATATATACAATGGAATATTATGCAGCCATCAAAAGGAATGAGATCTTGCCATTTGCAACGACGTGGATGGAACTGGAGGGTATTATGCTGAGAGAAATAAGTCAAACAGAGGAAGACATGTATCATATGACCTCACTGATATGAGGAATTCTTAATCGCAGGAAACAAACTGAGTGTTGTTGGAGTGGGGGGTGGGGTGGGAGGGATGGGGTGACTGGGTGATGGACACTGGGGAGGGTATGTGCTCTGGTAAGTGCTGTGAATTGTGCAAGACTGTTGAATCTCAGATCTGTACCTCTGAAACAAATAATGCAATATATGTTAAGGAAAAAATAAAAGAAGAAGATAGCAGGAGGGGAAAATGAAGGGGGGGAAATCGGAGGGGTAGACTAACCATGAGAGACGATGGACTCTGAAAAACAAACTGAGGGTTCTAGAGGGGAGGGGCGTGGGAGGATGGGTTAGCCTGGTGGTGGGTATTGAGGAGGGCACATTCTGCATGGAGCACTGGGTGTTATGCACAGACAATGAATCATGGAACACTTCATCTAAAACTAATGATGTAATGTATGGGGATTAACATAAGAATAAAAAAAATAATAATTAAAAAAAATATATATATATATATATATATTTCTTCAACATGGTAGCTCCCCCCAAAAGTTAAACACAGAGCTACCATATAAACAGCAATTCTACTCCTAGGTACATACCAAAGAGATTTGAAAACACATGTCCACACAAAAACTTGTCCACAAAGGTTCATGGCAGCCTTATTCTTAATAGTCAAGGAGTGGAAACAACACCATTGTCCATCAACTAATGAACGGATAAACAAAATGTGGTCTGTCCAATGAGAGAACATTGCTCAGCCATAAAAGGGAACAAAGTACTGATACTACTACAACATGGATGAACCTTGCAAACATGATGCTCAGTGAAAGAAGCGAATAACAGAAGGCCGCACGGTGTATGATTCCGTTTATATGAAATGCCCACTGCACGCAAATCCTGGAGACAGAAAGTAAATTAGTGGCTGCCGGGAGCTGCAGGACAGAATAAGACGTGCCTGCCCGTGAGTACGGAGTTTCCTTTTGAAGTGGTAAAAAACGTTCTGGTACAGTGATGTCCGCACGACTGCACACCAGGGCACTGTACATTCTAAATGGGTAGATTCTGCGGTACGTGAACGGTCTCTCAATAAAGCAGTTATTTTTAAAAATATTTCCTGACAACCGTTTGTCCCTCTCTACTACTAGTCTGCCACACCATTTAAGAAAAACAAACATAACCTTGCTGGATCTTTAGCATGGCAATATTCCTGGGTCTCCGACATCACGCCTGGAGTCCTGTCCTTTCACGTTAACAAACACCAGCTGGGCTGGACGAGGAAGTGACTGTAACTATTTCTCAAAAACGGACAGTCTAGTTTAAACTCGGGGGAGGGGGGCTGATGGATGGAGGACGTCCCAGCCCCCTGCCTTCAGCTCACTTTGAACTAGGGCGAGCCCTGCTTTCAACATTTTAACCCCTCTCTCTATAAAGACACGTGAGCTCAGCAGGCATCCTATCTGAACACCAGACAAGTGTGGGTGAGAAGGCCTGTGCGGTGGCAAGGTGCAGGGGGCGGGTCGCGAGAGGCGGCTGGCCACAGCAAGCACAGCGCTGGCACGCTCCCTTCCCCACGACCCCGTGGGTCGGCTGGAGTCGACCACAGAGGCGCTCATGGCAGCACCCGGCGCCCGGGACCGCGGAGCTGGGTCTCAGGCACTCTCAGCCCGGAGGGCGGGGACCGGAGGGGCGCCCCGGGCCGAAGACCAGCGTGCGCCGCGGATCCCCGGCCCCACGCGGCCCGGGGGCCAGGTCGCGGCAGGCGGAAGAGGGCAGGGGGCCGCCGCCGCGCGCCGCAGGGAGCAGGGGCCGCGGCCCCAGGGCGGCGGGTGCGGGCACGGCCCCGGGGAGGTGTGCGGCGGGCGCCGGGCAGGCCGGGGCAGGGGCCAAGTGGACCCCGGCCCGGGCAGGTGCGGGCTGACTCGCGCGCTCGCTTGCCGCCGCACACCGGCAGCCCTCCCGCAGCCGGCCGACCCCTAGCCCGGAGCCCCCCACCTCGCACTTACACAGCCGGCGGCCCGAGCCCGGAGCGGGAGCCAACGGCCTGGCGGGCGGCGGGGCCGAGCGGCCTCTGCGACCGCTCCCCCCCTCGGAGCTGGCGCTTCCGACCGGCGGCCGCGCCGGCACCCTCCTGCGCATGCTCGGGGCCGCTCCGGGCCCGAGCTCCGCTCCGGGTTTTGGGAGGAACGCAGGGGAGGCGGGGAGGAGGACGAGAGGGGAGGGGCGGGGGAGCAGAGAAGCTTCGGCTCCGGCGGCGGCACGCCGAGGGCGGGGCCTGCCCTGTCCCCGCGCCACTTTCTAGCCACTCAAGGCGCGCAGGTCAAATTTCAGCACCGGGAGGAGTGGGGGGGGGGGACCTGCCAGGCCCCTGCGGAGTGGCCGCCCCCGCGCCCTGCGGGCTCCCGGCCGCCCCGGAGACCAAGCGCCCACAGGCGCGCCACCGCTAATGCTCGGAACTACCGGTGGGCCGAACAAGAGCCCCTTCGGCAGGGTGGGCGTGCCTCCCGGGCGCGCTTTTTCCGCGCGGCCGTGGAGGCTGGGCGGGGGCGCGCGCCGGAGGGTCAGAGCCCGATGGGGACCGGAGTCTGAGCCCCGTCTCTCGTGGGTGGAGCCACTCCCGGCCCGGAGGGTCCCAGCCGTCCGCCCAGAGGGAAGGTGGGGAGCAGCTGTTCCAGAGGACAGAAACCACTTTAGCGTGCAAATCTGTGTTGAACCGGAGTTTACATACACACCTCAGAGCGTCCACAGCACATTTGGAAAGATGCACAGGACATTGTTAACAGGGTCATCTCCAGAAAGGGCTGAGAGAACAGGATGGCGGAGGAAGACGCTGTTTCCCTTGTGTATCTGTGTTCTGTATACGTGTATTTCGTTTTCAAGTAAAAAGTGTTTCTAGCGGCGCCTGAGTGGCTCAGTCCTTAAGCGACCGCCTTCGTTCGGCTCGGGTCGTGATCCCGGGGTCCTGGGATCGAGCCCCGCATCGGGCTCCCTGCTCAGCGAGAAGCCTGCTTCTCCCTCTCCCACTCCCTCTGCTTGTGTTCCTTCTCTCTGTCAAATAAATAAATTTAATTAAATTAAATTAAAAAGGAATAGTCTTGGGCGCCTGGGTGGCTCAGTCGGTTAAGCGACTGCCTTCGGCTCAGGTCATGATCCTGGAGTCCTGGGATCGAGCCCCGCATCGGGCTCCCTGCTCCGTGGGAAGCCTGCTTCTCCCTCTCCCACTCCTCCTGCTTGTGTTCCCTCTCTCGCTGTGTCTCTCTCAAATTAATAAAATCTTTAAAAAAAAAAAAAAAAGTGTTTTTAGAGGCGCCTGACTGGCTTAATCGGTAGAGCATACAACTCTTGATCTCAGGGTCCTGAGTTCAAGGCCCACCGATGATCATGGACCCTACTTTAAAAAAAAAAAAAAATCAATGTAACAGAAGACAAGAATCGTCCCCTCAGCAAACACAGCAGACAGGAAAAAACTGAGCCATCACGTTTGCTTTAAGCCAGCAAGCATTTATTGAGTCTTTGCTATGTGTGCAGTGCTGTTTTAGGACTTATTTTATTATTCATATTTTTTATAAAATAATAATATGCTATCCCTCCTCCCTGCCCAGGGTCAGTGGAAAACCAATTTTTTATTGAATTGTTTCCCAAAGAGTAGGAATGAGTTATAAGCAGAACATATCTTCAGGGCAAAGCAGGTGAAGCAGATTTTCAGCACGCCAGAGAGCCAGGAAGTGTTTTCAAGAGAGTCACCCAGAGTGCTCACTTCGGCAGCACATATACTAAAAAAGAGAGTCGCCCACACACTGAGGGAGAGTGCCTCCAACACTCCACAAACGGATGCCCACAGGGGCTGCTCCATGGCATTAAGAATTCAGGTTGACAGTTATAGAAAACAGACTTTACGGGAGGCCACCCTTGATGGAGGTCTGTGTGCCAGGAACAGAGCTCCACCACTTAGCTCACACTATCTTCCTAAGATCCATGCAAGGTAGCTATTCTTAGTGCTGAGGCCCAGCAAGGACACACCACTTGGCTGGGGGTCCACAAGTGGCTGCTGTTATTTAAGGATTCAGATCCAGGGCTGTCTGACTCCATGGCTTGTGCTCTTTCCATAGTCCTTCTTTGTTCTTATTCTCTTTATAAATGGATAAGGCAAGCAATTTAGAAATCAATATTGAAAGCTGGCAAAGGAAACATTGCTATTTTAGTACAGTGTTTCTGTTTACAATGTACTCACTTACAGTAATTTATTTTATTGTTCCACCAAATCTGTGAGAGAGAAGAGACTATCCTGCATTTTTACCAATGAGAAGACGGAGGCTCAGAGAAGGTAGGGGCTTGCATTAAACTGATCCATGGGGGTATCCAGGGCTGTCTTACTCCTGGAGTTATTCACCTTTCATAGCTTTAACATTTCCTGTGCGTCTCATCTTAATGTTCAGAATTCAACGAATATAGCAAAACCTGCCCTCAAGGAGTTTGTAGACACTTCAAGTTGGATTGGAAGGAGCCTCTAAAATAATCAGGTCCAACCTCAAACCCACACAAGATCCCTCTACAAAAGTCCTAATGGGGTGGAAAGTTCGATGATACAGAGCTCTAATAGAAAGTTCTCCAACTGGGGTGCCTGGCTGCCCCAGTCAGTGGAGCATGTGACTCTTGATCTTGGGGTCGTGAGTTCTAGCCCCACACTGGGTGTAGAGATTACATAAAAATAAAACCTTGAAAAAGAAAGAAATTTCTCCAGTAAAATGAGGCAGAATCTGAGGCTTCCTTGAAAAATCAAATTATGGAGTCCCAAAGATGAGAACCAATGCCCAGGAGACTTTGTGGAGTTGAGAACTGTCACTGAAACATGAGTCAAAAGTACAAAGCACCTACCCCATCACTCACCTACATAACCTCAACGTCTTTATCCATAAAATGAGGGTAAGCACTTCATGAGGCTGTCACCAGGATTAAATAAAATCATGTATGAGAAAACATTTGGAGACACAGTGGGACCGACTGAAGTTCCATTTTAATGATGTCACATGCTAGTTATATAGCTTTGGGATAGGGTGACCATGTATCTTGATTTGCCTGAAACAATCCCAATTTATGCCTGGTGTCCTGACTAAAAGTGTTCTGGTTGGGTGACATTTGGGGAATTTTGGGCAAAGTCCATCATCCCTCAGGATTTCTGAACCCTCAACAGTATTATGTAGGGTTTCTGACTCCTTTCCATGTTGTAGGGCTCTCTTCTACCCTGCAGTCTGCACAAATACTTTGCCATGTCTCACTTGGGCTTTCTAGTGCCCAAGCTAAACGGGAAGGGATTCATTTACTTAACTACATATATTTAATACTGCTAAACACCAACCAATTGAGTGGGTCTTTCACATCTGTTCCCTCAAAATAATACAATCATGGTCGCTACTATTTACCTGGCAGGTAATGTGCAATGTGTTGTCAGAAATTTCTCATTTAATCCTCACAAGGACCTTATAAGGTAGGTTGTTCTAATTTAAGGGGACTAAGCAGTAACATTCCTTTTTTCCCCTTCCTGAGTGTGGAACAACGCAGAGAATCAGACAATGGGTATTTACAAGTCAGTTTTATCAGCAGTATGTTGGTTGAACAGGGTGCTTTGGATCTGGAGCCAAAATTTTGGTTTGGGTTTACGAAATCCTTCCCCTTAGATTTATTCAGCCTCGATTCAGCTAAGAATTATCTTAGCCAGCGCTGGACACCAGAGGTCTCCCTGAAGCGCCCAAAGTCGCACGAGCTAACGAGGGGAAAGCCGGGGTTTCACACCAAAATAAGCACCAAAGCTCATTTAAACCCTTTTAAAAGCTCATCACAACCCCTCCGCAAAGACCTGTGAACGTCAAGTGATGGAAGTGGCTCAGTCATGGCGCACTTGGCCGGGACTCCAGCTCAGGCCTTTCCGTGGGCAACTGCTGCTTTCGGGGGAAGGAGCTCTCAGGTAAGGTCCCTGCAGGAGGATGGGGTGGCTGTCACCTGCCTTTGCACGAGTGCAGAAGGGATGCGGTGAGGTTGCACAGGAAGGAGGGAAACAGCGCGGAGTGCCAGCCAGATCCTGGACTTCCGTCTGAATCCCCGGCGCCCAGCACCAGCCCTGACACTACGTACTCTCAGGGAAAGCTAAGTGAATCAATCCATTCTGTGAATGAACGAATGAATGGAACTGCAGAGCCCGCCAGAGGTCGACAGCGGCTCCCCCAAGGGGGCGTCTAACTGACCAATCAACGCCTTCGTCCGCGCGCCACGCCCCCCAGCCACGCCCTCAACCCGCCCCTCCGCTATCCCACCGGCTGCGCGGAAATCCCGGAGCAGTGGATTCCCCGAGCCTGCGTCGGCGGGAGTGCGCATGCTCTAGATCTGGCCGCGGCTAGGCGTCCTTTCACCGGGGCGCCCAGGGGGCAGATTTGAAAGCGACTGGTCGGGGGACGGAAGCCGTCCCCCTGCGTCCCCAACAACTCCTCCCGCAAATCAGAGTCCTGTTGGCTACTCCCAGCCCCACTGCGACAGCCCAGCTACCCGAGGAGAGACGCTCCCAATCGGAACGTCCCCACCGGCGGGAGGGCCAGAGGCGAGCGGCCGGAAGTGACGCACCGCGGTTCCGCGCCCGTCGCCCTGGAAACCGCGCCCCCCGCCTGCGTCCCGAGTGCGTCCGCGGCTCGGGGGCCCCGCGCGGGGCGGGCGCGCTGCGGGTGGGAAGCGCCCCGGCCTTCCTCGTGTGCACGCGGCTGGTCCGCTCGGGAGTACGCGCGGGGCGCCGGCTGTGTCCCCCGTGGAGACACCGATGCCGGGGAGCGCTGGCGCCTGCCGGCGCGGGTCCGCCCTGCAGCCCGGGCGACCCCCGAAAGCCGGCCCCGCCCCCCCCGCTGCTGGGTGCTGGAGCCCCAGCTTCCTCCCCGGAGCAAAGCCGCGGCCCTTCTCCCGTTGGCCCCTACGCCGAGCCCGTCCGCGCGTCCCTCCGCCCCGCAGCGCTGCTCCTGACCCTCGGCTCGCGCGCCCCTCCCCGGGAACCCCAGGGGTTCTCCTCCGGCCGCCGTGCTGCGCTCCCGCGCTCTTCCTTTAAAAGATTGCACGCGGTGACTTCATTTTCGGGGGACCAGTTCTTCGTCCTCAAAGAGCTTGTCCGGGGTAACTTCCTTTTTTTTATTATTTTTTTTTATTTTTTATTCTTATGTTAATCCCCTACATTACATCACTAGTTTTAGATGAAGTGTTCCATGATTCATTGTTTGTGCATAACACCCAGTGCTCCATGCAGAATGTGCCCTCCTCAATACCCACCACCAGGCTAACCCATCCTCCCACCCCCCTCCCCTCTAGACCCCGGTTTGTTTTTCAGAGTCCATCGTCTCTCATGGTTCGTCCACCCCTCCGATTTCGCCCGCTTCATTCTTCCCCTCCCGTTACCTTCTTCTTCTTTTTTTTTATTTTTTTTTTATTATTTTTTTATTTTTTTATCCCCCTACATTACATCATTAGTGCTAGATGAAGTGTTCCATGATTCACTGTTTGTGCATAACACCCAGTGCTCCATGCAGAATGTGCCCTCCTCAATACCCACCACCAGGCTAACCCATCCTCCCACCCCCCTCCCCTCTAGAACCCT
>NW_023270415.1:79399796-79402832 GCF_011800145.1 Mirounga leonina
CTCCGATTTCCCCCCCTTCATTCTTCCCCTCCTGCTATCTTCTTCTTTTTTTTTTTTTCTTAACATATATTGCATTATTTGTTTCAGAGGTACAGATCTGAGATTCAACAGTCTTGCACAATTCACAGCACTTACCAGAGCACATACCCTCCCCAGTGTCCATCACCCAGTCACCCCATTCCTCCCACCCCACCCCCCACTCCAACAACCCTCAGTTTGTTTCCTGAGATTAAGAATTCCTCATATCAGTGAGGTCACATGATACATGTCTTTCTCTGTTTGACTTATTTCGCTCAGCATAATACCCTCCAGTTCCATCCACATCTTTGCAAATGGCAAGATCTCATTCCTTTTGATGGCTGCATAATATTCCATTGTATATATATACCACCTGTTCTTTATCCATTCATCTGTCGATGGACATCTTGGCCCTTTCCACAGTTGGGCTATTGTGGACATTGCTGCTATAAACATCGGGGTGCACGTACCCCTTCGGATCCCTACTTTTGTATCTTTGGGGCAAATACCCAGTAGCGCAATTGCTGGGTCATACAGTAGCTCTATTTGCAACTTTTTGAGGAACCTCCATACTGTTCTCCAGAGTGGCTGCACCAGCTTGCATTCCCACCAACAATGTAGGAGGGTTCCCCTTTCTCCGCATCCCCGCCAACATCTGTCGTTTCCTGACTTGTTAATTTTAGCCATTCTGACTGGTGTGAGGTGGTGGGTTAACTTTCTTACGTGGTTTCAAAGTCACGGAAAACTGGCACAAACTGTAAAAGTAACCCCCGTAGTATTCACCAACGATTTACGCTTTTGCCAGATTTGTTTTATCATTCTCTATATGGATAGATAGAGGTCTGTAAGTACATCCCAGTTGTGTGCTTTGTAGCTATTTTCCCCTGTCCAGGACCACACGTGGCAATCACTTGTTCTTTCAGTATTCTTTTATCTGGAACGGTTTCTCAGCCTTTCTTTCATGACTCTAATACGTTGGAAGAATACAAGCCAGCTATTTTCTAGAATGGTCCTCAATTTGAGATCCTCTAATGCTTTCTCATGATTAAATTCAGGTTATGTAGTTTTTGCAGAATGCCATAGAAATGATGTAAGCTAAGCCCTCTGCGTGTGTTATGTCAGTGGGCACATACTGTTGGTTTGTCCCATTGGGATAATTTTGATCACTTGGCTAAGGTGGAGTCTGCTGTCTCTCCACTGTAAATCGATGACTTCTCCTGTTGTGATTAGTAAGTAATTGGTGAAAAGATACTTTGAAATTACATAATGATCCTTTTTCCACCAAACTTTCGCCAATGAATTTAACATCCACAGGAATCTCAAGAATGATTATCACACAGCTTGGTAATGACTGCAATTTACTACATTTCAAACAATGCAAATGAACTGTGACATTTTCTCAAATGACGGATTCATCTAGCAGATAATAGGTGATCAGTATTATTTACTCTGTTAGGCTTCTTCCTTTTACAGATTAATAAAGAGATTTTCTGTCTCATGGAGTATAGTTAGAAACACTGTTAATTTGACATTGAGATTATTCATCTTTGTGCTAGCATCTACATCAGTGGCTGTCATATATTAGGAATAAGTTTTGGAGTTTAACAAAGAAAAACATCTCCAAACACACGCGCACACACCCCACACACACACACACAGAAACTACATACATGTAAGACTGAAAAGTTATAAATGTGAGCAGCTAATACTTATTGTTCTCACCAACGCATGGTTGTCACTTGTAAGACCAGAGAGATTTAAAGATCAGTTATAATATATCCAACTTAAGAAAATCAGATTTTACATTTTTAAAAACATTTTTTAAACTGCGCCCCCAGGACCCAGCTGAGGACCCTCAATGGCTGCCCTGCCCCCTCTCAGATTTTACATTTCAAAATAAAGTTTAAGGAAAAAAAATTTTTATGATTTTTTCTTTTTTTTTTTAAGACTTTATTTATTTATTTGACAGAGAGAGCGAGAGCTGGAACACAAGCAGGGGGAGTGGGAGAGGGAGAAGCAGGCTTCCTGCTGAGCAGGGAACTCCATGTGGGGCTGGATCCCAGGACCCTGGGATCATGACCTGAGCCTAAGGCAGACGCTTAATGACTGAGCTACCCAGGCGCCCCAAGAAAAAGAATTTTTTTAAGATTTATTTATTTTAGAGAGAGAGAGAGAGAGGACGCGCACCCGTAAATGAGGGGAGGGACAAGAGGGAGAGAAGGAGAAAGAATCCCAAGCGGACTCCACCACTGAGCTCAGAGTCCAATGGGGGTCTTGATCCCACAACTCCGAGATCACCACCGGAAGCAAAACCAAGAGTCCCATGCCCAACCAACTGAGCCACCCAGGTGCCCCAAGAGAAAAAAAATTTTTTAAAGAAAAATCCTGAGAAGGGGGAACATGAGTAGCTGAAATTCCATGTATGACCACCAGATGGCGGAACAAGCTAAGTAGCTCCTCAAAAAAACACAAAACCAAAACCAAACATCCTTGTCTGGCCTGAGTTAGAATCTAATTGCCTTAAATTGCCTCCAAAACCTTGTATTTTGTCAGTTTGTCAGAGGAGCCTAGGTCAGTCAGTTCTGGGCAAATTCAAAATAGACTGAAGCTAGGGAAGAATTCACGAGAGATTTAGCTGAATTGGCATTGGCTTAATTCTTGAACTAGATGGTTTGAGAATTCATATTATATTACATTACATTACATATTTTGTATTTTTTGTGTTACATATAAAATAAAATATAATAATCTACTTGGAAATATATGTTGTGTATTACATATCAAGTTATTTTAATCCAAGAAATAGTATTCTTTATGCCTTAAATATTACAGCATTAAGGCTAATTATTTTTTAAAGATTTTTATTTATTTATTTGACAGAGAGAGACACAGCAAGAGAGGGAACACAAGCAGGGGGAGTGGGAGAGGGAGAAGCAGGCTTCCCGAGGAGCAGGGAGCCCGATGCGGGCTCGATCCCAGGACCCTGGGATCATGACCTGAGCCGAAGGCAGACGCTTA
>NW_023270415.1:79402842-79458190 GCF_011800145.1 Mirounga leonina
GATCATGACCTGAGCCGAAGGCAGACGCTTAACGACTGAGC
This sequence comes from Mirounga leonina, assembly GCF_011800145.1. Classification (NCBI taxonomy): domain Eukaryota; kingdom Metazoa; phylum Chordata; class Mammalia; order Carnivora; family Phocidae; genus Mirounga; species Mirounga leonina. Next base: position 79,402,884 of record NW_023270415.1, read on the forward strand.
CACCCAAGCGCCCCTAAAGATTTATTTGAGAGAGAGAGAGAGCAGGGAGCGGGGAGGGGCAGAGGGAGAAGGAGAGAGAGAATCCCAAGCAGACTCCCCACTGAGCGTGGAGCCCAAGATGGGCTTTATCCCACGACACTGAGATCACGACCCTGAGCCGAAATCAAGAGTCGGACACCAACCGACTGCGCCACCCAGGTGCCCCAAGCATGAAGGCTAATTTTTAAAAGAAAGACTGAAGCTATGTCTCTGTTCTCTGACAACTTGATACAGGATTTTTCCGAATTACTCAAATAACATCCACTTTAACCTCAATCATCCATACCTTTGTCATTTCTTTACTTCTTTCTCTGAAGCAGAGAAAGAGGATTCAGATCACTTGCAGGAACAGTAGAATGGTGGTTACCAGGGGCTTGGGGTTGGCGAAATTGCAGAGATGTTGGTCAAAGGGTACAAACATACAATTAGAAGATGATTAAGTTGATTATAGTCAACAATACTGTATTATATACTTCAAAGTTGCTGAGAAACTAGATCATAAATGTTCCCACCAAAGAAAAAAGAAATGATAATTACGGGATGGGATGTGTTAGCAATCCTATTGCAATATGTAGGTGTATCAGTTAACAAGTTGTACACCTTAAACTTACATGCAATGTTATATGTCAATTATATCTCAATTTAAAAAAAAAAAGAGGAGGGGCACCTGGCTGGCTCAGTCAGTAGAGCATGTGACTCTTGATCTCGGGGCCCTGAGTTTGAGCCCCACGTTGGGAAGGGGGTTACTTTAAAAAATTTTAAAAGAGAATTTGGATCAAACTGAATCAAGGCTAATGGGACAAATCTAAATCATGCACCACCAGACGGAATGCAGTGAAGAGAACACAGCATCACTTCTGTGATATCCCTGCCAAAGATGCGTGACCTGGATTTAATCATGAAGAAACAACAGATAAGCCAAAATTAGGGACATTCCACAAAATAGCTGGCCTGTGATCTTCGAAAGCAAGTGTCGGGGTCTTGCAAGTCAAGGACAGACTGAAGAACCATTCCAGATTAGAGAAGAATGGACAGGACAAATAAAGTCACACATGATCCTGGACTAGATCATTTTGCTTAAAAAAAAGAAAGAAACAAACAAAAAAACAGAAAAGAACAAGAAAAGGAACAGCTAGTGACTTGCCTGGAGTCAGTCTGAGGATCAGATACTAACATTATCAGTGCTAATGTCCCGATGTAGATGGTTGAGTTGTGGTCAAGCAGGAGAACATCCTGGTTTGTGGTAAACACACACTAACCTCTTTAGGGGTATCGGGACAACAAGTCAGCCACTTACACGAAAATGGTTCAGGAATAAGTTATCTGTACTGTACTTGAGACTTAAGTTTGAAGTCGTTGAAAAACCATTAAAAAGAGAATTCCAAAGAAAGTCCAAGCACTTAAAAATACACCCGTGATTTCCTGGCCTGACTCAGAGTTACCGAATGAGAACGGCAGAGGTGTAGCCTTAAAATGTGTATTTTTAAAAGCATAGTCAGGCTTGGAGAGCAGCTAGTTCCATGGCCTGAGAAAGGGAAGAACAGCCTGTATGTGCAGACCAATTTCCTTCCATTATCTTTTCATCAAGATCATCGCTGGGGCAGCTTAAGAAATCTGTCCAGTCCAAGTTGCCTGGTTCAGTTAAGCCTCCTGAGGCTCCCAGAGGGGAGGACTTCCGGGAGCCCAGCCTGGTCCAGGGCCACGCTCTCGGTGTCCCCTTTTCTTTGACCATTAAGACACAGCCTCAGGTTATAGAAGCTGCGGCTTGTGGTGGGGGGCCTGGGGGGGTCTCCTTCCCTCCTTTACAATCCCCGAGGAACACTGCTGGAACTCTACTTTGCTCAGCACAAGGATTGCTGCTGCCCCTTTTCTTTTCTGCCCGGACCCAAATGCTGTCCCGGCTTCTCCCAGTGAGTCCTTATGTACCCATACAACCCCTAAAAGTCACTTCAGGGAGCCCCAGGAGCGCCACCATCCAGAGGACCTTACAAGGGCTTCAGAAATGGCTCCCCATAGTTGCGGGCAACTCTGAACGTACTAAAAACCAACGAACGGTACTCTTCGAATGGGGGCATTGGGTGCCTTGTGACTTAGATCTCAATAAAGTTGTTTTAAGAAAATTTCTCCCTGTCTGTAACAGTCCAGCCTCACCCCATGGTTCAGTTTTCTGGATGTCATTCTTCCCACACTCCTGACTCCCTAAGCAAAGGAAGTGACTCTGTCCTCAGGGTTCCCTCCACCCTGCTGTGTCTCTCTGCTGTAAGACTCCCCACCCACCCCACCCTGTGCCGTGACTGACAAGTCTCTGACCCAGGCGTGGGTCTACGAGCTTCGTCTCTAGCACGGGGACCAGGACTGGTAAGAGCTTCAGTGGAAGGTTGTTACACAAGTAAAACACAATGATGTTGGAATATGGGCCGTAGCCCAGGGAGACCAGGCTTGAATCAGAAACCCTGGGCCAGCAAGGATAACATAGAGACCCCAGAGGCCTCATGCGATAAAGTAGCATGCTACAGAGAAGGCAGTCATTCACATAAAGCTCACCCACCTTATCATGTGGAACTAATAATAGCTACCACTTACGGAGTACTTAAAACATGACAGACTTAGAACTCTAGGCATTGTCTCATTGTTTTAAGGGCCTCCATTTCCCCATTGAAAATCCCAATGTCCGCATGCACGCTTTCATTAAATTGATTTCCCTGAGACTACCTCTGTGGTGGGAGGACAGAATCTCACCCTCACCCGAAGGAGAGTCTGCAAGAGCCGAGAGGGAAACTGTAGATAATGCCAAAAGTGGAGACGACCCTGCTTCACGGCAAAGCCCCAGGCCTTAGCTCCGTGTCTATCTAACAATTATGCAAAAGTGTAATTTTCAAAAAGTGAAAAGCAAATATAGGGAGAATAACGGCATTCAGATGGACCTTCCCACTGTCCGCAACTAGAAAACTGGGAGGAAAAAAGAACCTGCGTTCAGACATTGGGCCACAGGCAGTGCGGGCCGAAGCAGAAGGAGGCGCTCTGCGGGATCACCCACCTCCTGCCTGGAGTGCCCAGAGGGGGTCACCCAAAGACTGCAGCTTCACTACCGTTGAGGAGACAGAGACTGGAAAGGTGAGAGCTGGGGAGAGCTACCCCCAAGTTGCCTGTGAGTTCCCGGGCTCAGCCTCCGTGTGCCTGTTCAGGGAAGAACGCAAACCCCTTCTCTCCCCTTACTAGGTCCTGGCCGGGGGTGCGGTACATCAGACCGGCAAAAGATTAACAAGAGAAACGTTTTGAAGATTCTTTTTTTTTTTTTTTTATCAGAGAGATATCATACACAAGCAGGGGGAGCGGCAGACAGAGAGAGAAGCAGACTCCCTGCTGAGCAAGGAGCCCAACACGGGACTCGATCCCAGGACCCTGGGCAGACGCTTCACTGGCTGAGCCACCCAGACGCCCCAACAAGAGAAATGTTTTGAGCAGGAATATAACGTGGTACCAAGGCCCCGGTGTAAGGTTTGACAATTTCCATGCCACACACGTGCATTTGCTGTACGATCCAGTCATTCCCCTCTCAGGAAGAAGAGCGAAGACTTCTGTCTGTGAAGGTTACAGCGGCTTCATTCCTAATTGTCACAAACGGGAAATAACAGGAAAATGGGACACGGCAAAGTGCTAGGAAGGGACAAACCCCTGATCTGTGCTGCAGTGTTGGGGACCCTCCTCGGGGTGCCGGTGAGAGCAAGTCTGACATAGAAGAGTAGATGACTTCATGCATATGAGACTCTGGAAAAGACGAATCTCATCTACCGTGACGGAAGGATCATGTGTTGCCTGGGGCCCAGATTGGAGTTCAAGGGAAAGGGGCCCAGGACGTTCTGGGTTGATGGAAACGTCTGTCCTTTGATTGTGCTGGTAGCTATGCTGGTGTGTACATTCAGTTCAACTCGCCTTGAATTCTACCCTTAAAATGGGTACATTTTGTTACATGTAATAAGGTATTCAATAAAGTTGGTAGCAAATATACAAAATGAAGCTGTATCAAACTTAGCTGCTAGGTGAAGGAAACAGCAGGCTAACAAAGCTGTTTCAGAAAAAGGATATGAGAAGGAGAAGCAAATATGTGCCCCCTGGAAGAATTAATACAGAAACAAGACTGCAAAATGAATACGAAACAAAGTTGTAGGGTTTGGATTGTAATCTTCCTACTTGCATCTCTAGGAGACAACGTTCGTTTGCCAAGAATCCTGCATCTCTCTCAGATTTCTAGAATTGAAAACCTGCCCTTAGAACTTGATTAAAGCCCCAAATTCCACCACGTGACTAACCCTACTCACGCTCAGCAGGTCTCTGAACAAGCAAATGGTAAACTCTCTGCCTCATTTCTAAATGTTGGGTAATTCTTCCTTACAATTAGAACTTTGGAGATGTGTAAAACACATGCTGGGGAGAAACAATTTTCTACAAAGCCTTTCATTTGTTTTTACTGTTCTCAGCAGGGAGAAAGGGTTTGAGTTATTTTTACTCTCTCCCCCTCCCCACCAGCTCAGACTGTAACTCATTTGCATATTTTGCAAGATTTCAAGGAAGAAGAGGTCAAGTTGCTTTTTGCAAAAAAAGTTTCACTTTGCTTCTGATAGCTCAGTGTTACATGTAGACATAGGTTACTTTATAAAAATTTTCATAGCCATTCTTAGGACTCAGTAGACAATTATTTTCATGAAATTTCCAAAAATATTATTAGACACAATAAATTAATATTAATTGTTTTTACTTGGCAAAGATGAGCTGGAACTAAGAGTATTTCAATTTTCCCAGCTTCTTCTGAGTATGCTGGGTTAAATGGGATGCCTCTTAGTCAAAGAGTAACAAGTATACTTAAGAGTCACAGGCTAATTCTTGGTAGTACTACCCTGAAATTTTGAACTCTTGGTGTTCTGCCCAGAAATTAAGTGCATGAATGATTTTGATGACCGGGTAACAAATCATTTTGCGAACTGATTACTTTAAGTTATTTTCTTTCAATGAAACTGAAGGAAGTCCTGCTGAGTTGTTAGTTGATAAATCGCTACAAATGATTTTTTACATCACCATTTGATTTTTGTCTTAAGTGTCCAGAGAATTGAGAGGCACTGACCATCTATTACTGTTTCTCAACATTTACACGCAAAAACTGAAACGAGGGATAGGACTGGTGCTCAATCTCTCTCATTCAAGCAAAAAATATATGGGGCACCTGGCTGGTTCAGTCAGTGGAGCATACGACTCTTGATCTTGGGGTTGTGAGTTCAAGTCCCATGTTGGGCGTAGAGCTTACTTTAAGAAAAGTATTTACAGATTCATAAAATAACTAACACATTTATTTTATTATGAGATTTATTTCCAAAAAAACTTTTATGTCAATTTAATGTTTCTCAAAATTTATAGTATATTTGTGATGTTTTGGTCAATTATGTGCCAATAATAACTTTAATGATAAATCAACAAAGAAGAAAAACATTCTAATTCTAAGAATTTATGGGCTTCAGAAGTTTCTTTTTTTTTAATTTCAATTTGTGTAGATATTTTTATCAAAAGTAAATATGCCAGATGATCAGTAAAAAAATAAAATAAAATCTGGTGCAGGAAGTGGAACGGGAATATGACCTTTTTTTTTTTTTAGATTTATGTATTTATTTTACAGAGAGAGAGCACAAGCAGGAGGGACAGAGGGAGAGGGAGAGAGAATCTGAAGCAGACTCCACACTGCATGGGGATCCCGACGCAAGGCTCAACCTCATGACCTTGAGATCACGACCTGAGCCAAAACCAAGAGTCAGATGCTTAACCGACTGCACCCCCCCAGGTGCCTTGGGGAATATGACTTTAAGGTTCAAGGAAAGTTTGTACATGTATGTTTCTTTTTTTTTTTTTTAAGATTTTATTTATTTATTTGAGAGAGAGAGAATGAGAGAGAGCAAGCACATGAGAGGGGGGAGGGTCAGAGGGAGAAGCAGGCTCCTCGCTGAGCAGGGAGCCCGATGCGGGACTTGATCCCGGGACTCCAGGATCATGACCTGAGCCGAAGGCAGTTGCCTAACCAACTGAGCCACGCAGGCGCCCTGTACATGTATGTTTCTAATGGGTTATGGTAGCATGGTATTTACATTCCCCTTTGGATACAGTTTAAAAGTAACACTTTTACATTAAAATTGCAGTATTTATAAATGCTAGGATTTACATCTTTTGCAACTACTTAAGTTGAAAACATTTAGCTATCTATATAAAGCCTACTAAGGAATACATGCCATTTTTGAGAATTCTTCAAAAAGTCTTCAGGTCATTGGTGACATATAGACAACTTCTTGGGAAATGGAATTCCAGTCAGGACGGGGGTAAATTCAAGCTTTGACATGTCCCTTCTGTTCCAAATCAGAACAATGGTGGACAAAACATAAAAGAAAGAAACTAAAAATATATATAATAATATGCAAAAAATAAGATAAATGATCCCCTTGACTGGAAACAGAAGACACAGAACTGAAGCTGGAAGGAGAGTGAGGTCCTGAACTTGGCAGAGGAGGATGGGGGTCAAATCCAGGCAGGAACGGGCCCTGGAGATGCACCATGTTAGGCATGAAAAGACACGCAACCAGGGGACAGGGTCCAGACTCACATTGTGTCCCCCACTTGCGAACAGGGACCAGGAAAAGGTGTCCTAACAAACTCATAGACCGTGTGTAGCGCAAAACCTCCCAACAACCTTCCAAATAGGCATGATCACCCCTGTGGGAGGCAACACGATGGCCCCACAGATGTCAACATGCTGATCCCCGGAACCTGGGCAGATGTGACCTTGCCTGGCAAAAGGGGTCTGCAGGTGTGATTGAATTAAAGGTCTGGTGAGGGGACACCACCCTGATGATCCAGGTGGGCCCAGTGTGGTCTCAGAGGTCCTCCTGAAAGGAGTCAGGAGCGTTGCAGCCAGAGATGTGACATCAAAAGCTGATGGCCCAGAAGGAGATTTGGGGGGGCTCTACCACCAGCTGTGAGGATGCGGAAGGGGCCGCAAGCCAAGGAAAGCAGGCATCCTTAGAAGCTGGAAAAAGCAGAGAATGGATTTTCCTTTAGACCCTCCAGAAGGAACACAGCCCCATGGACGCTTTGATTTCAGGACTGCTGTCTTCCAGAACTTTAAGAGAATACATTTGCATTGTTTAAGCAAGTGAGGTTGGGGTGATTTGTTACTGCAGCAACAGGAAAAGAATACAGCTCCCATTTGACAGATGGGATAAGCGAGGCTCGCCAGAGGTCTCCCAGTTAGTGAGAGGAGAGCCGGCACCTATGTGCTCGCTGGCTGGTTTCAAAGTCCCCACGCTCTCCCCGACTGGGCCTGGCACGTGCCTGTATCTCAGGGCTAGCAGGGCCTCCGAAAGGGGATTGGCAGGGCCACCCTGGGCCAAGCCCAGCCCTGCTCAGAGACAGGGGCACAGCCCTCCAGAGGAGACATTCTGCCCTTGAGCAGCCGTGATCACCACCAGAAGTCTGTGCTGCGGCGTTACGGCCCGCCGGCCGGGCCGCAGTGCCTGGGACCAGACGCCATGCAACAATTCTCCCGGCTGGAGAGTCTAACTCATGCCTAGCTCCCAGCGCCTCCACTGCCAGGCTGATGCAGTTTTAAAAAAGTGCCAGCTTTTTGCAGAACTTCTGTTCAATTATCGGATGCTGGGGGCCAGCCCCTGAGAGCTCTTCTAAGTACTTCTCCTTCCAATTGAGGTGGGTGATGTCAGCTCTGGGAACAGCGTGTGCTGGAAATAAATTTCCTTTTAGAGGGACATGTCTGAGCCAGAGCAGTCAGGAAAAAGTGGGTCAGCGCTTGGCTTTTTTTTTTTTTTTTTTTTTTTTAAGCAAGTACACTCATAACCAGAGCTTTATTTGGGCACAAAGCCAAATACACTTGGCCTTTTCAAGTCTCCACCGTCCTGCCCATGTTCCGGCCAGAGACGGTGGAAAATGGTCTTAGGCTGATTCAGGAGAGCAGGGCGGGCAGTTTGGCCCCCCTGCAGCGGCTCAAGGTGGAGACGGGCACCGAGCCCTCGCTCCCCAGGCGTGTGTTCATTCTCTATCACTGCTGTAATGAACTGCCATGAAGTTGGAGGCGTAAAAAAGCCCCACGAACTTATCATCATACAGTTGTGTAAGGCGGAAGTCCAGTAGGTGGGGGGAGCATGGTCCGCAGAATTCAGTTCCCGGCAGCTTTAGGGCTGAGACCCTGTTTCCTTGCTGGCAGCTCGCTGGGGCCCAGGTCCACTCCAGAGGCTCCTGCCCCAACCCCAAAGCCAGAAATCCGAGTGCAGGCCCTCCCACAGCACCAGTCTCTCCTGCCATCCCTGCTGTCGAACCTCTCCCACTCTTGCCTGCCTCTTCCTCTGTAAGGGCTCCTGTGCCTACTCTGGGCCCACCTGGATAATCGGGATAACCTCTCCAACTCAAGGTGGGAGCTTTAGCACTCAGCAAACTCCCCTTTGCCCTGCGAGGAGCATATCCACAGCTGCTGGGATGGGGGCCCTGAGATCTTGGGGAGCACTGTCCAGCCCACCACGGGCAGGAAGCACATCGACTCCAGCCCCCAGGAGGAGAACAGGCTCAGTGACAAGACATAGCTGGCATTCAGGGAATGCCTGACGGGCTGTACGTATTTCCTCCTGACCCTCACACCGGCCTGTGCAGACAGGTCATCCTCCACTTAGTGCTCCAGGAGACTGCAGCTCAGAGGACGGGAGCGATGTGTCCACTGACAAAGTCCTAGTGAGAGGCGGAACCCAGGTCTGTCAGATTTCAAAGACCAGAGAGGCCAGTGTGAGCCTACAGTTAGTAAATGGTGTTGTTGGGACAGTGCACACTCACTCCAGAGCCTGTGATGGGGCTGGTGCAGAGGGTTAGCATCTCCTCACCACTGTCAGAGGGCCACTTCCACCCTCCATTCCGTCCCTTTGTTCTGGAACACTCCCCCCCCTGGCCTGAGCACTGCTCTCATGGGACCTGGCTCACTTGCCCAGTGCACCTGTCATGGTGGGTGCAGCCCCGCCTCCTCCACCAGCCTGGAAGCGCCCCCCCAACCCGCTCTGTAACCCCAGCACAGGCCTGAAATGTGAGAGGCTCTGAGGCGAAAACCACATTAGCAACTGACCTTATCCTCCGCCCCACATCCTGCTCATACACACCTGGCCTTGCTGCTGTGGGTGGCGGGGGCGGGGGGCGCAGTGTCCTGAGCTAGAGCCGGGGGGCAGGGCCCGCAATGGCCGCCAGCTTCCCACACTGGGGCTTCCCGCGCGGGCCGCCACCACTCAGCTGTGGGACGTTGTCCCTCTTTGGCTCCCAGTTTCCTGGTCTACACAAGGGGGCTAACACAGCACCTTGTAGATCCGTCAGTAGGGTTGTTGACGCTCAGCGGTGCCCACGTAAAGGTTAGCTGTTGTCATAGTATTAGGATTCTTTTAAATATTTTTCTAAAGATTTACTTACTTATTTAGGAGAGAGAGAGACAGCGTGAGTGGGGGGGGAGGGGCAGAGGGAGAGAGAGAATCTCAAGCAGAATCCCCACTGAGCCCGGACCCCAATGCAGGGCTCGATCCCACGACCCTGAGATCATGACCTGAGCCAAAATTGAGAGTCAGCCGCTTAACTGACTGCGCCACCCAGGTGCCCCAGTGCTAGTATTCTTTTTAAAGAGTTGAGAGTTAGCGAGAAGTGTGTCTGAATCCCGCTTGTCTGCTTGGCGGCTGTGTGACCTTGGGCACGAGCCTCCAGCTTCATCTGTAAAATGCAGACCTGGTGCTTCCTTCAGAGCAGCTGTGGAGGCGAAAGGCCTCAGGGCCTGCAGAGAGCCCAGCAGGGGTTGCACATAGTAGGTATGCTCACTACTACTGCTGCCCGAATCCCCCACACACTGACAGAGGCAGAATCTACTTCATCACTCGCACTCTGACGAAGCCACCCTCACCTCCTTCATCCACTCAGTAAGCAACTCCTAGGGACTTGCCACGTGCCAGGGCCCACGTGGGGTCTGCAGTCAGGCCCAGGGCTTACCCCCAGAAAGTGGGTAGAGACACTTGGTCAACTGTGTCCAGTGCCCCTCATGACTCCAAGATGGTTGCAGCAGCTCCAGGCATTACACCATCATCTATCAAACCAGGAAAAAGGGGTTGTTTAGTCTCACACTTCTTTTTTTTAATTAAGGTATAATTCACATAATAAAATGTACCATTTTAAAGAATACAACTGAGGGGTGCCTGGGCTCAGTCGTTAAGCATCTGCCTTCGGTTCAGGTCATGATCCCAGGGTCCTGGGATCGAGCCCCGCATCGGGCTCCCTGCTCGGCGGGAAGCCTGCTTCTCCCTCTCCCACTCCCCCTGCTTGTGTTCCCTCTCTCGCTGTGTCTCTCTCTGTCAAATAAATAAATAAAATCTTAAGAAAAAAAAAGAATACAATTGAGTACTGTTTGGTATATAACCATTTCTAAGTGTACAGCTCAGTGGTATTAAGCACATTCACATTGTTGGGCCACCGTCACCACCATCCATCCCCAGAACTCTCTTCATCTCGCAAACTGAAACTCTGTACTCATGAAACACTAACTCCCCAAAACCTCCTTCCCCTTAGTCCCTGGCAAACACCATTCTACTTTCCGTCTTTATGATTTTGATGACTCTGAGTCCCACTTGTACTTTTAAAGCCCCTGGTGATGACACTAGGCACATAGGATAATATTGGATAATCTCCCTATGTTAACGTCAGTTGATTAGCTACTTAATTCAATCTGCAACCTTAATTCCCCTTTGCCACACATCCTAACGTACTCACAGGTTTCTAGGGTTGGGTCAGGAACTCTCTGGGGACCATAATTCAGCCTACCACATGGTGTGAGGGAGAACGAGCAGGGCTGCCATGTGGACACCCACCTCCAGATATCTGGGTAATTGTTCATACTCCTAGAGCAGCAAGGACGGCTGGTCCAAGTGAATTTATGCTCTTATTTTTTCACTCCTGAAATAAATCTGCCTTAGTCGATATCTTCAATATAGATTCGGGAGAGAACACTCAAAAAAGTATATTTCCACGGAAAGTTCATAGCAAAGCCAGAACTCTGTGTTCTCCTGTCTGGATGACGAGGGATTTCTCATTAAAAGGCACGTAGTTGATTTCATAAGAGGGGAGAAGGTGGTTTCTGAGAGCAGCCCTGGGTGGATCGATTTAATGCACTCAGAGAAGAATGTTATGTGGCCTTGTGGCCATGGCATTTTCCCCTGACTGTTGATTGAAAGACGTTTTTTCATCAACTTTAAAGCCTTATTTCTCTGATCTCTATTTGGATCCCTTGAAATAAGCTGTGGACGAGCCTTAAATCCCTTCCCCAGGGGCACTAAATCTTGACTACGTGAGCTGCTCTCATTCTATGAACATTTGCTGAGCACCTACTATGTGTCAGGCCCCATGCCAGCCTCACGAACAAGCAAAGGTCACTGCTTTCCAGAACGCGAGGCTAGCCTTGTATTTGCAGAAGGCACAACGATGAAGTGGGACAAAGTGCCATCATAAGCTGCTGGGTTTTCGGAGTACTTTTCCCTCCCTTGGGCACAGGCATGGTTTAAGCCATGCTTATCTCCCTTCAGACTGAGAATGTCCAGTGTACACCTCTGGAAGGGATTACAAGTGTTGTCTTTCAAACACAACATGAGCCTGGACGGCTAAGGGACCTCCTGACATGGGATAACTAAGAAGTCAATACATTGACAAGTGAGGGTTGACATTTTAGCCATATATTTTTTTAAGTTTTATTTATTTATTTTAGGGAGAGACAGAGTGCATTCACATGAGCGGGGAGAGGCAGAGGGAGAGGGAGAGAGAATGCCAAGCAGACTCTGTGCTGAGCACAGAGCCTGATGCAGGGCTTGATCTCATGATACCGAAATCACAACCTGAGCCCAAACCAAGAGTCCAATGCTCAATGGACTGTGCCCCCCAGGCGCCTCGCCATATTTTTTTTTAAATATATTTCAAGAAAAATAAGGGAAAGAAGAAAAATATTCCAGAATTGCACTATTATAAGACACAGCTACTAATTAAATGTATTTCCTTCCACTAGTCTGTAAACAAGGAGCAATCATTAAAAGGAGCAAGAGAAATGCTTTAATATTAAGCAAAAATGCAGGATGCCAAATTGGACAAAGAACAAGAATGAACATACAAACTGAATCTGCCCATGGTAAACGCCTGGGAGGGAACTACCAAACGTGAACTCTGGAGTAGGGAGGCATGTGGGAAGTCTTTATTTCCAAAGCTTCCAGTAATGGCAGTGGGCCCGTGGCTGCAGCTTGGGGAAGAGGAGGGGCTCGGCCATGCAGGGTACCAGCGCCCAAGTCAAATGGAACAAGGTTTGTAAGGGTATGAAACAAAGGCACGGAAAGAGCCAAGAGGACTCAACCACATAAGAACTGCAGGAGGAAGAAGCCAGTCTCTGGAGTTGGCCGGCCCAGAATCTGAATCTTATCTCTGCCTCTTCTTTTTTCTCTCGCTTTCTTTTTTTTTTTTTTTTTAAGACTTTATTTATATAAGACAGAGAGAGAGAGAGAGAGCACAAGCAGGGAGGAGGGGCAGCGGGAGAGGGAGAAGCAGACTCTCTGCTGAGCAGGGAGCCCAATGCAGGACTCGATTCCAGCACCCTGAGATCATGACCTGAGCCAAAGGCAGATGCTTCACCGACTGAGAAGCTTAACCAGGAGGCCCCCTCCCTTTTTTTAAGATTTATTTGTTCATGAGAGAGAGAGAGAGAGAGAACATGCGTGCACAAGCGGGAGGGGCAGAGAGAGAGGGTGAGAGAATCCCAAGCAGACTCACCACTGAGTGCTGAGCCTGACCTGGGAATGTGGATCCCATGACCTCGAGGTCATGACCTGAGCCAAAACCAAGAGTCTGATGCTCAACAGACTGCGCCACCCAGGTGCTCCTTTTTTTTTTTTTAAGTAGTCTCCTCACCCCACGTGGGGCTTGAACTCATGACCCTGAGATCAAGAGTCTCACACTCTATGTCTGAGCCAGGCCGGTGCCCCTCTGCTTCACTACCTGACTCTGCGTGAGCCCCAAGGCTGCTCTGAGCCCCTGTCTCACCCCCTACAGAATGGGCACAGGAGGGCTGATGAGATGACCATGGTCAGGAGGACCGCGGTGACAGGTAGAACGTCAATGGAGCACCAAGTCAGCGCTAGGCACCAGGGCGGGGGCTCCACCACGGTCTCTCTTTCAAGGCTACCTTATTCCCATTTTACAGGCGAGGCAGTGGGGAGTCAACGAAGGTAAGGAACGTTCCCAAGTTTCTGGCAGCCCATGAAGGACTGCAGGACAGCTGAGGGGCTCTGATCCGAGGTCAGGAGGACCCAGACATCACCGTTTCACACAAGGCCAAGAGCCCTGACTGAAGGGAAGACAGGCTTCTCACCACTAAAGCACATTTGTTTCTTTTTGCATTATAAGATAGTTGATACTCATTTTTGGTGGCAGTTATAAGAGTCGCTGTAAACACTGAATTAACAAATACTGAACCACTGCTCCTCAGGGACATAGGTGGTGAGGTTTCTGCAAGCCCCTGATCACGACATTTTTGCCAGCTGGACAATAAACAACTTCATTTCATGTGTGTTTCTATTTAAAGGCACTTTGACAGGGGCGCCTGGGTGGCTCAGTCAGTGAAGCGTCTGCCTTCGGCTCAGGTCATGATCTTAGGGTCCTGGGATCGAGCCCCGCATCGGGCTCCCGGCTCAGCGGGAAGCCGGCTTCTCCCTCTCCCTCTGCCTGCCGCACCCCCTGCTTGTGCGAGCTCTCTCTCTCTGTCAAATAAATAAATAAAATATTTTTTAAAATAAGGACACTTGGATATATATTGTTGATTCTGTAATATTCCTTGATGCCGAACTCACAAGGAAACTTGAGATAGCTGTGAAAAATTATTTCCCGAAAGCTTTCCCAGATTTTAGCCCAAGTTTCCAGTTGGGGTGGTTGTAAGTACATGGTGCCTACAGCAACATAGCCTGACTCCCAGCTAATGGGAGCATCCTTCACGCCCCCGAGAGTTACGAACATCATCTTCAGACTGGATGTAGTTCTTATTCCTGACATTAACAATACCTTTCCTTCCTCCCCTCGCCCACCCCCGCCTAAATCTGGCCAGACCAATGGCAGGAGCTAGTGGAGGGCAGGCAGCAGGTATCTGGGGACACCTGTACCACATTCTGTGTTCGTGTATCTTACTTATAATGACTACACAATACCCCATCAAGGCTACACCACTGTCACTTAACCAAATGCCTATCCTTCAAGAGCTGAATGTTCCTACGTTTACTGCTATATATAACATTGTTCTGAGCATCTTTGTGCATAATGCTCTTTCCAAATTTCAGATGATTTCCTTAGAGACAGTTCCAGAAGCAGAATTCCCGGATCAAAGGCAAAAGCCTTTTAAGGCCGTAGATACACATGCCAGAGAGTCCCCCGGGACGTCAGTGCACAGCCGTGCATGAGCCCATCCAGGCTGGCCAGTGCGGGGGGAATGCTTCATTAATCAGACTCACTGAAAATCCCCACCAGAGCTTCAGATCGGCAGAGGCTCCCACCAGGGTGACCACACCAAGCGGACATGATTCCGTGCCAAAATGAGGTGTGCAGCAGTTTCACGGCCTTCTACACTCCAGGGCGGGGACTTAAGCTTCTTTGGGGCCATTCTGGAAGATGGAGAGACATGATGATACAGGCTCTGGGAGCCAAGATGCCCCCCTCCCCCCGGACTCTAAGCAGGTGACCCTGCCCCCTCTGCTCCTGATGGGCTTTTCCTAAATGTGCTCACTGTGTTAACTGTAGTTATGTGAGCATTTATTTGTTGCTTGGAATTAAGGTACAAGAGTCCCCAGACAGACCTGTTTACAAAAAGAAAAAAGAAAAAAAATCTAAAAGCAAGAATTCCTCTAACAGCTAAACATCTTGTCATAAAGAAAGGTAAATTTAACGTGCATGCGTTCTAGGCAAACGGATCTAGACCTGAATCCTATCTGGAATCCGGGTGGCCTTGGGCTGGGGTCTCCTCTTACTCATCTGTTACCCGGGGTGCTGACTCACTCCCCGCCCCCCAGGCTGCAAAATGACTTAGAACGTGGGCTCAACTAGCTTCTTCTTCCTTCCTGGGTGGGAAAGGATAGAGACGATTGGCCCGTGAGAGGGTAACATCATTTGTCACCCAAGCCAGGGCACTTTAGAGGGAAGCGGGCATTTGTTAATAATTACTGTGGTTCAAACAGTGTAAACCCGGGACACGAAGCAGAGAGCTGCTCTCTCACGGCGCGAAATTTGTCAATGGATGGACATTTATCTATAGCACGTTCTGTGCCAGGCACTGGGCAGGTGCCTTTTCCTGCTGGCTTGCTGGCTCCTCACACCAGTCACCTCGTAGCTGTTCTTCCTTTACGGCCGGGAAGGGGGTACCCAGAGAGCCAAAGCAATTTTCCTGATGCCACACAGACCAACCAGTCGCAGCTGCGTACTAATGAAACTGAGCACCCAAATGAGCCACAGGGACACAAAGTGCTCCTGGACATCCCTGGTGGGGTCAGGGAAGGGCAGGCTGGCCAGGGCCTGGAGGAGCAGGAGTGGCCCGAGGGTCCTGAGCTGAGAGGCATCCTGGCTCTGAGAGTGAGTGCCCGGCTGGAGGCTGTGTGTGTGTGTGTGTGTGTGTGTAGGCAAGCACTACACAATCCTCACTGGAGGAGAACCGCAGCGCCCTCTGCACTCGGCTCTGGGGTGGGAAAGACCCCAGGCTCCCACCTCCCGGCCCCCCAGACCTCCCCCTCCCAAGCCACTCCTGGTTTCCAGGCTACCATTAACCCAGACCCAGGCAAGTGCCAGGTTCTGATTAGAAACACAAAAAGGGATTCACGGTCATGGGCACCAGCAGGGAAAGACACCGGGGCTGTTAGTGACTAGGAGACCTGTAGCAGGCACCGTCTGGAGAGGGATCAGGCATGGATGCCCTGGGGGGCCTGATTCCCGCCAGTTATTTCTAAATCCAATCATTGATGGGTGGAATTAAGAGTTTTGTGGTTTGTGAATCAAGAGCTAAATTCTGTAAGCCTGAGGGCATGGACCCATGGGGACAATGGTACGACTGCTACACCAGAGCTGGGTCCTGCACCCCTTCCCAACTCCTCCCCGCCCCACATCATCAGGAATTCAGGTCCTGGCCTCTCCCTCTTTGCAGCTGCAGCCACAGCTGTGACTGGGGTCTGTCTTTCTCTCCAAAGCTTTGATCAACCATACGGAGCTTACTTCCCCAGCACCCCCACCTTTGTGTAAGCTGTTCCTTCGGCCCGGAGTGCCCTTCTCTCTGTAACGGGGGTCTGGAGGGGCGCACCTCAGGACGGCGGCGGTTCCTCATCCTCCTTGTACATGTCTGCTTTCTCTCATTTTTCTGTATCATCTAGAAGTGTTGCTTTGGTAATAAGAAAAAAATGATGTGTGATGATGCTGGTAAGTCCCAGGTCAGATTTCACCTCTACCATGAAGCTCCCCTCACTTCCCCCAAGGGGTGCCGATGCTGGTCTTCTGCTCACTGGGGCTCCCTCTGCCCTCGGGGCTCCCTCACCAGGTGCCTCCCCAGCCCCTGCACGTTTCCTGCAGGACCCTGCCCACAGTCTGTGGCGCCCTGTCTGTCCCCACCCGAATTACCTCTCCTCACCCCACTGACTCCAGAAGAGCAAGGACGGTGCCTTTCCTTCGAATCAACTTCATCACGATAGAACTTCGTACAGTAAAAGGCATTCATTTGAAGTGTACAGTTTAATGAGTTTTGACACACATACACACCCCTGTGAGCACCTGGTACAATCAGGACCCGGATCGTCTTCCCGCAGGCCCCCGTGGCCGGCTCCATCCCCACCGCAGCAAGCAACCGAGGGTCTGTTCTCTGTCGCTATAAATTAGTTTGGCCTGATCTAGGATTTCACATAAACGGAGTCATGTTCTCTTCTGTGTCTGGCTTCTTTGGTTTAGCATAAGCTTTGGAGACTCGTTTGGGTTGCTGTATGGGCAGTTTTTTCTGGCGAGGTCCATTGTGTGGACGTGCCGTCATTCGGTCACCAGTCCATCTGTTCATGGGCATTCGGGTTGTTTCCGTTTGTGGCCACTGTGACTGAAGCTGAGCTGAACGCTCAGGGACAATCTTCTGTGTGGACATAAGCGTTTGCTTCTTGGGCTCAATATCGGGAGCGGAGCTGCTGGGTCACATAGAAGAATGCGTTTAACATTTTAAGAACTGCCAACCTGTCTTCCCAAGCGTTGGTGCTGCACAGGTTTGTGGGAGCTGCGCGGTCGCTGGCTTGCTGTCGTGCGGGCACCCCTCCACCCCGCCTCGCCTTGCAGAGGCCCCGCCAGGGCCCATCCGCCGTGAAGGAGTGCAGGAGAGGGTCCCCTTAGCTTTTGTTATGTTGTTATCATTTCCAGACCAATGTTCATTCTACTTCCACTTCCCTGGGTGTTGTTGAGATCTTTTATTTTCAAATAATGACACAAGTTATACATGGCCAGGGTGCAGAAACAAGAACATAAATGAAAACATGGTTTTTAGATTACCCCTGCTCTCTATCCAGAGATCCATGTGCCAGGCTCCACACTGGACAATGGGAAAACAAAGACGAATAAGACACTTTCCCATCTTCAGGCTGCCGGGGCTCCGACTGCATAGACAAGGACCAGCTGGAGGAGAGGAGGTGCGCAGGGGAGGCAGTTAGGGACACCTGCAGAGGGGTAAAGAAGGGACATCCAGGGGTCCTGGTGAAGAGCAGGTGGGCCGGAAGTGGGCTGCATGGGGGGCTGGGAGTTCCCAACCCCCGAGGTTAGTGCGAATGACGCCCAGGTGGTCCGCTGCCCACTCAAATGTCAGGCGCCTCACTGCTTCAGCCTGGGATGCACACAGTCATGGAAGACTCTGGGTTCACTATGATTTTTTTTTACGCTCAGGGATAATCTCTCCAGGAGCTTACGGCCACCTTTGCTGCCTCCTCCTCCCCCTGGCCCCAAGTGTGGCATGACCTGGCACCCATCTGGTGCTGACATGCGTATGTCTCTCCCCAGCTCTGCAGTCACCCCTGCCCCCCACGCTTGGGTGTCCACAGTGCAGCTGGCCCCTCTTCCACCTGCCAGTCTCCCAGACATCTTGGACTTCCCGTGTCCTCAAAGGAACTCTTGATACCCCTTCCCCATTCTTCCCATCTCAGAAATAGGCATCACCATTTCCTCCAACCTCCAACGAAGGAGTCATTCTGGATTCCTCTTTTCTTCCTCACGTACCTCCAATCTAGCACTAAATGCTGTTACTTTCACCGTCCAAACCCTCCCCAAATCCCTGCAGGTTGCTCTATACCCCCACACCACCTAGACCTTCGGAAGCACCATCATATCTTGCCTGAACTGCTCACCACACCCTAACGTAATATCATATTGGCCAACAACATTTTCTGCAGAAGTAGAAAAATGCATCCTAAAATTCATATGGAATCTCAAGGGACTCTGAATAGTCCAAACGCTCCTTAGAAAGAACAAAGCTGGAGATCTCGCCCTTCCTCTCCACACTCACTACAAAGCTGCAGTAATGTGTACAATGTGGCATCGGTATACACAGACATAGAGACCGGTGGACTAGAACAGAGCCCAGAAATAAACCCATGCGTGTACGGTCAGGTGATTTTCCATAAGCACGTGGTAGTGGGAATACTTTATAGAGACAAAGCAGAATGGTGGGTGCCGGGCTGGAAGTGGGGAATCAGTGTTTAGAAGGCAAGGAGTTTCAGTTTGGAAAGATGAAGCAGTTCTGGAAAAGGATGGATGATGGCAGCACAATGTTAATGCACTTAACACCACTGAACCCTACATTTAAAAATGGCTTCAATGGTAAATTCTGTTGTGATATTTTGCCATGACAAAAAAAAATTTTTTTTTTTTAATCATGCATCAGCTCTTGTCACTTTCATGCTGAAGACTCTCCAGGGACTTCCCACCACCCCACCCTGGACCAACAGGCTCTGCACAGTCTGGCTCCCACCAATCCCTCCCCTTGGCCCGGACACCCCCCCCCCAGCCCCTACCCCCCACACGAAGGTCTGCAGCAGCACCGCAAGCCGCCGCCTGTTGGCAGCCATCACGATGGTGGGCTCTGGTTTGCCCCTCATTATCCCCGTATTCAAGCCATTAGCTGTAATGACAGCCTGGCATAATTATATTTTTACAATTTGTATAATTATATTCTACCAAGTGTAACGATCATTATTATCATTATCAAATATTTATTAAGCACTTCTAGCCGTTTGAAGCTAATAAGATGTGCCCGCTGTTCTTAAAGATCTTCTTTCCTCATTCTATCTCAAATTCATTTCAGCTGAGCTCATTCTTCCTTCCTGGGGAAGGAACAGGAACTTCTGGGTTTTTGCCTGGGGCTTTCTATCCACGCACTCCCATGAGCTTCTCAGTGAGCCTGGGAGCAGATGTTATGATCCTCATTTCACAGACGAGGAGACTAAGAATCGGAAGCCAGTAATAGCAGAGGTGAGATTCAGGCTGGACTCTTTTCTGAGAGCAAAGGCATAGCTACTCCTCTCAGGCAGTGTAGCTTGGCTTATTAGGATGGGCTCCTTCCTTCCCCCCAGCCCGCCATCTTATTTACGCCGTACATGCCAGGTACTGTGCTAGGCTAGAGGGAAGAACATACCAGCAAACCGATCACTCTAGAACAATGTCCTAAGTCAGGGGCCCAGCTGGTGGCGGGTGGGTGAAACAGGTGATGAGAGAGGGAGGTGGGGCCTGTGGCAAAGCCAAGGGCACAGGACTCCTATAAAGCCAGCCCATCTTGACTTCCCACTCTTTAAGTTCGATTTGTAAGTGAAATCTCCAAAACTTTAAGTGTTGGCAACTTTGGCAGATACTGGTTATTGCCTAACCTACAAGCAACCCCTGGCTTAAAACTCACCTCCCACCCACCCCCCAATTGTTCACTTACCCTTTGATCTCAGGAAGACAGCCCCATGGTATAAATCTTAATTGGTTCAAATTCCCTTTGGCCAGTGATTGCTCTCAGGGTGAGCTAATGACCCAATTCTGACACAGGAGAGTTAAGGGAAAGACTGTTAAGGAGATCATCCCCTCCTCAGTAAAAAGACACGGCCACGAAACTTAATGAGCAAAGAGCCTTGGCCCACTGCCCTTTGCCTTGTTCCCAGCTAATGTAGTCAAGAACTCTGGAACCATGAGGTTACAAGCACAAGGCCTAAAACCAACATGCCAAGAAGGACAAAGCAGAAAGACAGAAAGATCTGGTGTCTTTGGAGACGTCCTTGCTGCATCAGCCCCAGATGTAGCCATGACCACTTGTACAAAACTTCCATCAAGCGAGCCCTGGGTGTCATCAGAGAGGGTGGCTGGAGAGAGAGCAACTGGCATGTCCGAGTGGGGCATCCTGACCCTTGTTGATTAAAGGCCCCCTGCGTGGAAGGTGCCCTTTGGTGAGCACTCACACGGGCTACACGTCCCCTCACGGTTCCTCTAGCTCGGGGTTCATCTACAAACACCTTCCCCAGACTTTCCTGTCAAGTCTCCAGGGTCGTTCTGTCCATGTTCCTGGGCCACCAGTCAGACTGTGCGCTACCAGCCCTGAGCTGTCGTAGACCCTACACCTCTGGCTTTCTCTCCATCCAGGCTGGTGGGCCACGGGCCGCGGGGAGAACTTCTCTTCACCTTCACCTTCCAGCTACGCTCACAATGGATGGAGTGCAGGCTCTGCCGCGTTATTCCCATTCTGCCTAGTGCCGGTGTATTTCCAGAGCAGTCTGTCAACACGGTCTGTTTTCCCTCTTCTGCCCACAGAGAACCCGAGCCCGTAGTTGTGGGGAGTGGGCAAAGGGGGGATGGAGAGGAGGTGCTGTGGGAGTCTGAGCGGCCTGTTTGGGTGCTTGCCTCGTGCTCCTGGGCCCTGCTCAACGGTGAGAGGCATCAGCCTCCCCTGCACAGCGGAGCATGGCATGTGGCTTGGTGGATCACATCGCACCCAGCTCAGGTCACATTCGGGGTCTCATGCACTGGCATTCGGCCTCTACCAGTGTCCAGTGGCAAATCGGAAGCTATTGCTCAAATGGGAGACTAGTTATTTGTAAAAGATATAGTTTTGCTTTAAACCCCTTGGTGTCTGTGCTGTGCCTGTTATTGGGACCTGCCCCCCCCCCGATCTGTGGGGTTACCCGGTGAAAGGGTCAGAGCAGCGCACTCAGATGTGCTTCACGAAGAGTACCACCAGCCCACAACACACCAAATCTCACCCCGCCAATTTATCTCAGGGAGCTGATCCTAGTTGGTGCTAACACACTGAATCCGAAATCCCTGGTAGGTCAGCTCTATTTTTTTTTTTTAAAGATTTTATTTATTTATTTGAGAGAGAGAATGAGAGAGAGAGAGCACATGAGAGGGGGGAGGGTCAGAGGGAGAAGCAGACTCCCTGCCTAGCAGGGAGCCGGATGCGGGACTCGATCCTGGGACTCCAGGATCATGACCTGAGCCGAAGGCAGTCGCCCAACCAACTGAGCCACCCAGGCGCCCTAGGTCAGCTCTATTGAGGAATTCAGCCCAATCCAACATGCTCTGTCCACCTAGACTGGCACCATTAGAATCCATCCCCCATGCACTGCCCAAGTTTCTGCTGCTAAAAGTACATGAATGTCCCCCAATTCTTTTACTGTATGAACCTCCCCTAAATTGGACTTCACAGTTGAATCCCCTGGAGCATACTGGGAGCAGACTCGTTACGGATTGGAGTTAATGAGGGGCCAGTCTGGCAAAGACTCAGCGTCCCCTTGCCAGGTGAGCACCTTGAACAAGCTCATTAATAGGACTTCAAGCAGGCAAACAGTAATCTCTACAAGCAGGGGCTATTTCTATCCACAAAGAGGTTCATAGGGATGAGGGTTAAAGGTATGCATGTATCCTCCCAACTGTCTCTACTTCCCAGGACCCTGCTCTTCCCAATCAACAGCCTAACTTCACAGAAAAGACCCACAGAAGCTGTGAATTCAACTTATGTAGTAATTATACATCAGAAAGAATCAAAGGTGGGTCTGATCTTTAGCCCCACCAGCTCTGAGGCTACAGAAGATAAGGAATCTTAGGACTGCCAGAGGAGCCGGCTCTCTGATCAGGCTTGATCTGAGAGTTTAGAGTTAAAGCTTCAGTTTTCTGTCTGCACACTCGCCAATGCAATCCGAAACTAGCCTATCCCACGAGACTCCATTCCCACCATGATGGTCGCTTGGGGCCGCCTTGCCTTCCATGAGTACTCACTCCATCTGGGCAACCTCTGGAGGCAAAAGAAGTAACTTTTGCCGGGGTGGGCTGCCTGTGAGGTCATCTCTGTACCAGCACCATCAATTCTGATGACCGGCCCTCGATTCCCATTGTCCTTGGTTGGTTTTCTGGGACCAAGCACATAGGTTTCAACGTTCAATTAGGAAAGCAGAAACTTCTTGAGATATTTAGAGGGATTTAATGCCAAGAAGGGATTTGCAGGGTGATGAAAGAGTTGCAGGTGGGGGGAAGGTGCTCCAGAATAGCAGGGGAAGGAGATGCCACCCTTGGCTTGCAGCCCAGACGCCCCAGCGAATTCCCAGGGGTGCCGACGCTGAGCAGAACCCCAGGGTGACCTGTGCGCCAATGTTCACTGTGGCCGCCTGCAGTCCCCAGCCTGCAGCCGGCGTTGTTCTACAAACCGGAGCTTCCTCTCCCCTCTCTGCTGCAGTCTCTCACCTGTGTCTCCCACGGGCCAATCCCAACCAGAAGCCGGCTGGCAGGGGCCTCCAGGAAGTGTAGGCAACTGCCTTCTAACGCCCTGGGATGCACAGGCGTCAGAAAAATAAGGGGCATTAGGGGCGCCTGGCTGGCTCAGTCAGTGGCGTGTGCGACTCTTGATCTCGGGGTCATGAGTTCAAGCCCTACATTGGGTGTAGAGATTACTTAAAATCTTAAAGATCTTACTTAAAAAAAAAAATGAGGGGCATGCCTCTTGAGATGTTGTGAAAATAAAGTGGGCTAATAATGGATGATAGCGGGGCGCCTGGGTGGCTCAGTCGTTAAGCGTCTGCCTTCGGCTCAGGTCATGGTCCCAGGGTCCTGGGATCGAGCCCCGCATCGGGCTCCCTGCTCTGCGGGAAGCCTGCTTTTCCCTCTCCCACTCACCCTGCTCGTGTTCCCTCATTCGCTGTGTCTCTCTCTGTCAAATAAATCAATAAAATCTTTAAAAAAAAAAAAATAATGGATGATAGCATGAACAACAGAATGATGCACTAGTTCACTGTGCTTTTCCTACTGCAGGGATGTTCCCAAGGATTAGGAGATAATCTTTAAGTCTCCTACTATCTTTATATATTTTTTAAAGATTTTATTTATTCATTTGAGACAGAGAGATACAGAGAGAGAGCATGAGCAGGGGAGAGGCAGAGGCAGAGAGGGAGAAGCAGACTCCCTGCTGGGCCGGGACTCGATCCCAGGACCTAGAGATCATGACCTGAGCTGAAGGCAGACGCTTAACCATCTGAGCCACCCAGGTGCCCTGTCTCCTACTGTCTTAAGTTTGAAGCTTGCTTCTTATTTTAAAAAAATGGTGAGCACTTTCTCTCTTTTCTGAAGATTTCCTCCTTTGCCCCTTTCCTTACTCCTCAGCATGATTAGGTACGTGAACGTCGCCTGCCAGCCCTGTAAGCTGAGCTTCTCAGCCCCCGCTTCTCTTCTGCCTCTCTTCACTCTCCAGATCCCTCTCTTCTGTTCTCTCTCCTCCTCTTACCCCATCCTGCTTCCCAACATGCTGAAAGAGAAGGGCGAACCCTACAAAAAGCAGTAGTCAGCCAGAGACACAGAACGTCAAAAAACTTTAAAATGCATCAGCAATACAGCTTGTCCCTTGTGTGGACCAGAGGCCCCCCGTGTGGTGGGTGTCTGCCGAACTCCGAGCTCATCCTGAGAATGTCAAGGGCTTTCCCATTTACAGAGGAAAGGAGCTCCTGTGACTAAGAACTGAGCCCCGAGGCTGAAGCTGTGCCCCCTGCCTCCGTGCTGCTCAGGGCAGGGCGCCAGTCATCATTCGGCAACCGGCTGGGGCCTGTAGTGGGATCTGCTCGTCCTTCCACTCTGATGGCTTCCTAATGCTCTCAGAACAGAAGCCACAGTTCTACCTGCCGGCCTGAGCACATCCCACCTACCCCGCCGACCACATCTCCCGCACGCTCTGCCTCACTCACGAAGCTCCTTTCAGTTCCTCCATTTTGCCCGGGGAATCTTGCCCCTCCGGTGTCCTTCCCAGACTGTCCTGTTGAGAACGCTCATCTTGCCCCAGCCTTTCTGCACTGGGGGCTGTTCCCTTCTTCAGACCAGAGCTGGAGTATCACTTCTCAGAGAGGCAACCTGTCGCTCCCACTGGCTTCTTCAGAGCACTTCCTGTAGGAGACGTTCCTGTTTATTCTTCGGTCTCCCTTGCACTTGAAATTCCGTCTGCTCTGAGAGCAGGGACTAGAGCTGTCAGGCTCACGGGCTGTACCTTTGTGCCCAGCAGTGCCTGCCACGGATTTGGGCCACGGCCTCCGGTGACAGTGGTGAAGGCGACCACGGCCTTGCAATCTTGGCCCTCCCCTTGTAATGACGTAGCACACAGCAGGTGCTGAAATCACTGGGTCATGATGGCTGAAGGCAGATGTGAAAACTTTCTGAATACTGCAAATGTCAGTTATCTGTCCCATCTGTGAGCTCTGGTCTTGGATCCCCTCTTCAGAAAGAATAAAGGGCAGTAATTTTCAGAACTTACTAAACTTGTACAAACATGCAGTACAAGTATATGTTTTATATTTTGAAATCATTACCTAGGTGATGAACAGAACTCAAGTCAGAAAGGTTAAACAAGATATACTTTGTATTTGCCACTCTTTTTATATGAACTTTTTTTTAAGTAGGCTCCATGCCCAACATGAGGCTTGAACTCACAACCCCAAGACCAAGGATCACATGCTCTACACCTGGGCTGGCCAGGCGCCTCCTTTTGTATGAACTTTGAAATTGAAGTTGATTTGGGGGGTGAAAAGACCTTGCCGCATGAACACTGAAACCTTACGTGTAATTTAGACTTTTGGGGCGTGCTTTGCAGTTCACAAAGAGCTTTCTCACTCCCACCCCCTTTGCTGCTCACCACTGACCTGGGAGGGAGGTAGTGCTGGGCGGAGTATCACTGACAGGGCAGGGGATTTGGTCTTTATACGCCAGGCACTTTCATACCTCCTAAAAACGCCAGCACAGGCAGGAATACCCCCATCTCTGCAAAGGAGGAAACGGGCTCAGCACTTGCTCTGCATGGGGTCACACTACTGAGTGGTAGGACAGTCCTCTTACTCCACCTCTCAGCCGTTTTCCATCCAGTGGAGCAGCTTCTCCTTTCAGAAGAGCTTTTAACTGGCTTTATGGACATCCAACCTCTCGGTGTTCCTTTTATTCAACGGCCACTTCTTCCCAGTCTCCTTTGCTGGATTTTCCTTCTTTGCTCCCCCTTGAAATGCTGGGGCTGGATCCTTCCACTCTATCTACACTCTCCTCCTGAATACATTCATTTAAGTCCACGGTTTTAACTACCAACTAGACAATGCTGCTCCCTAAATTAAGTGCTCCAGCTCGAACTCCAGGCTTAAATGTCCAGTTTTCCGCTCAACACCACTAGTGTTTGACTAGTCTTAGCGCAGTTAAAACTTAAGATGCTCCAAACCAAACCTCTTGCCGAAGCTGATCCTCGGGCAGTGCTCCCCATCATCTCAGTACATGGCACCACCACCCTTTTGCTCACTCCACATCACACAGGCAAGTCCTGGTGGTGCTATCTGCAAATGAGATCCCCAACCCTACTCCTTCCCACCACCTCACTCTGGCCTAACCCACCATCATCTCTGGCCCAGCAACAGCCTCCTCACCGTGCTCTCTGCTTCCGTTCTTGCCCCCCGACAGTCCATTCACACACAGCACCTTAAGTGCTCCTGGTAACGCTTAAGTGGGGCCTCCTTACTCTTCCCAGGGCTTCTGGATGCATTTGTAGAATTCCAGGATCTACAAAGCCCCGCCTGACCTGGCCCCTGGCTGTCTCCTACTCTTCTTTTTTCTAGCTCATTTCACCTTAGCCACACTTTTTTTTTTTTTTTAAGATTTTATTTATTTATTTGACAGAGAGACACAGCGAGAGAGGGAACACAAGCAGGGGGAGTAGGAAAGAGAGAAGCAGGCTTCCCACCGAGCAGGGAGCCCGATGCGGGGCTCGATCCCAGGACCCTGAGATCATGACCGGAGCTGAAGGCAGTCGCTTAACCAACTGAGCCACCCAGGCGCCCCCATTTTTTTTTTTTAAGTAGGGGCGTTTTTACGCAGGGCTGGAGCTCACGACCCTGAGTTGAGGACGCCTAACGGACTGAGCCACCCAGAGGCCCCTAGCTCACTGGCATCCTATTCACGACCTCCAATCGCCTTCTACCCGGCCTCTCTGCTTCCACCCTTTCAACTACCCCCTGGACTGTTCACTGTCAGCTGCCAGACGCATCCCTTCACCCCTCTGCTATCTTTCCACCGCGCCCCCCTTTTCTTAGACTCAAGGCCAGCGGGGCTTAGGCCACGACCCCCTCTGTGCTCCCGCAGCACACGCCGTTCCACGGAGCGTCCAGCCTTGGGCCTGTGCCCATGTGGTTCCCTCCCGCGGGACAGCGCTTCGCGGTGCCTTCCGCCCCACCCCTCTCCCCGATCTGCGGGCACCCCTTGCGCACGCGTCCTGCCACCGGCAGCGCCCCCCCGCTCCCGCACGGTGCAGGCACCCGGCGGGAAGCCCCGCTCCGGCCCTCGGCAGCCCCGCCCCGCCGGCCGCCCCGCGGCGCGCGGCATCTCGGGGCTTGTAGTCCGGCGCCGGAAGGGCGGCCGCCCGCCCCCGCGGCCGCGCCGCCCCGACACTACAACTCCCACGGGGCAGCGGGACGCCGCTCCCGCACCCTCCAGGCCGGCAGGCCGCCCGCCTCGCGGCGGGTCCGGCGGCCGCCGCGGGGCGGGGCGCGAAGATGGCGGACGCGGCCGCGGGCAGAGACAAGTGCGGGGAGCCGCGGCTCGTGTCGCTGCCCCTGTCCCGCATCCGGGTCATCATGAAGAGCTCCCCCGAGGTGTCCAGCATCAACCAGGAGGCGCTGGTGCTCACGGCCAAGGCCACGGTGAGGGGGGCCGCGCGGGGAGGACGGAGGGACAGGGGCCGCCCGCCACCGTCGCGCCCGCCCCGCCGCCGGTGCCCCCCCGGCTCGCGCGCCGCCGCCTCCCCTCGCGGGCTCGCGCCGCGCGCGCCCGCCGCGCCGTGCCCGGTCCCTTCCCTCGCTGCGCGCGCCCTCCGCCCCGCCCCGCCCGCCGCGCCGCTCCCGTCCTCCCTCGCGCGCCTTCTGCCCACCCACGCGTCTCTCCTCGCTGCGCCGCGCGCGCCCCGCGTCCTCCCCCGCGCGCCTCCGCCCCGCCCGCCGCGCCGCTCCCGTCTGCCTTCGCGCGCCTTTCGCCTACTTGTCCCTCCTCGCTGCTCCGCGCTGGCCCCGCGCAGCTCCCGTCCTCCCCCGCGCGCCTCCGCCCCCGCCCGCCGGACGCCGCTCCCGTCCTCCCCCGCGCGCCTCCGCCCCGCCCGCCGCGCCGCTCCCGCCCTGCCTCGCGTGAGGCCCCGCTGGCGGCGCGGGCTGACGCGGGGCTCCTGCCGCGTCCCCTGCACGCGCGTCGCCGGACCCTGGGCCGCAGAGCCTTCCTTCCCTCGCTTCCGGCTTGCTTCCCGCGGCTCAGGGCTCCGTGAGCGCGCCTCGGGAGGCACCGCCCGACCCCGCCTCTCGCGCGCCCTTCGCCGCAGCCGGGCGGTGCGTGCTCCGGCCGGAGGCGACGTTAGTCGTGCGGCCGCGGTACCTGCGCCCTCGGAGGCGCGCAGCACAGGGCAGGCCGGTTGATTCGGCCGTGGCGGCGGGGGGCCGGAACACCCCCGGGCCGTGTGTAAGCTGCGGTCGTAACCGGCTCAGCTGCCCTTGGGCTGCCCGCCGCCGCTGCGGCCTCAGTGCAGCGTCCCTGCGGTAGGGTGGCCCCGGGGCCTGGCCTGTTTCGGCCCAGAGCCATGTTTTGTTTTGTTTCTTACTACATCGAGGGTGGGCTGGAGTGACTCCGCAGTTGCACATAACGCCCAGTCGTCCTTAAGTCAGGCGCCCTCCTTAGTGCCCCTCGCCTGTGTGCCTTAGCGCCCCGTGCAGCGGTGGTCTTGGGATGTTCAGGTTTCCTTGTGCGCGTTCACTCTCCGAGGATAAGGACGCACGGCACAGGCGGGCATCTTCATTCCCTACTAACCGAACTAGCGGGCGTTCAAGGTAAAAACGGAGGGAGAGGCGCGGTTCAGGTTGTTGCTTTAGGTGCGGTGTTTGCGCAGAACGGGAAGCGTGGTCAGTTTTCAGCTTCAGGTCGTTGACGGTTGTAGGCAACCGCCTTAGACGCGATGTATTTAAACGGAAGGTTGAACATGTGTTCCTGAGTCAAGCAGAATTTTTGGATGGTCTTTTACTCCTTAAAAAAAACCCCAAAGCCTGTAGTTTTTAAACATTTATAAGCCATTGTTGAATTACTTTTAAGTATCTTCCCTAAGGTAGAAATCTAAAGTAACTTTAGGGAAATGCCTGCTTCCCTGCCAACTTTGATAGAGCCTTGCTTTCTTTTTAACCTCCTGTTTCTCCTTTCCCCATGATTTCCTGTAATTTGAGAAACCACAGTCATCTGCAGTCAAGCCATCTAAACCTAACGTAATTTTAAAAATTAAGTTCTGGGGTAAGTTTTCAAAGCATACCTTTCATTTTACTTTTTCATTTTGTTTTAGGAACTCTTTGTTCAGTATCTAGCCACCTATTCCTACAGGCATGGCAGTGGAAAAGAAAAGAAAGCACTCACTTACAGTGATTTATCAAATACTGCAGAGGAATCGGAAACTTTTCAGTTCCTTGCAGGTACTCAGCCTTTGAAACATTCTGGTTAAAACGTGCATGGTAATTTACAGCTTTTTCCCCCTGCTTTCACTGAAATAGACTTTTTTTTTTTTTTTTTTTTTTTTTTGCTGCTTTCTCTGGGTGCATGACCTGGCACAGGAAGACATTTTTAGTTTTGCCAGAGTATGTTTGTAGTGTGGTTCACCTAGAATGATCATGAACTCAACAACCTGCACAAGGATGTTTGGCTGGCTGGCTGGTTGGGTGAGCCTGGCAAACCCACCCCCTAGACTCCTTATCACTGATGGGAAAACTCTGGCCTGGTCTGCTTGGCCCCAGAAACAGAAATTAATAGTTGTTGTGGACAAGCTGTGTGGGCCACAGCTAAAAAGAGCTTAAGTCTGTCCCCGGAGCCAGCCGGCTTGTCTCAGGTAGGTTGAGCAGACTTGCTCAGTCAACACCAGCACAAACAGGAGCACATGATTTGTAGTCCGTGGAGTGGAAACAGGTCTTTAGCATCAGTCAGGAGGTAGTGCTGGTTTCCTGCTGTTTCACCCAGAAGTGTAGTCAGAATTTTGTCTTGTTTTGGAACCTATTAAAGAGTTCAAAGCAGGAACTAGCACATTTTGAAATTTGCATTGCTGTGTTCATGGTCTGCCAAAACCAATTGCTGATGTTAGCTTTATATTTTTAAGATATATTACCAAAGAAGATTTTAGCTAGTAAATACCTGAAAATGCTTAAAGAGAAGAGGGACGAGGACGAGGAGGAGAATGACAGCGATGATGGGAGTGCTGGGGACGAAGCAGAATCCTAGACCAAACAGGAAGTGCCTTAGAAATCAGCCTGCTGAGGACCCTCCTGGATTAGCAGCATTGCTTGGAAGTAAGCACAACACTGTGTGACTTCAGACTCCTCACTTTTCAGAGATTCAAGTGCATTGGATTCCTTCCTAGCTAAGATAGAGCACCTGATGTGCCCACACCATAGATGGCCAGAAGGAAAGTGACCCAGACAGCAGCCTCTCTCTGAGGGGCCCACGTTGCAGTTCCGGGGGGACACGGGGGCACCAAGAGAACTGCCTGTACACTCAGGCCCTGACTGTTGATCTGCAGCTGTAAGCTGTAGAGACGGACAATTTTGCTTCACTTTTTAATTTAGATAGATTTTGAAGAGCTTCTAAAGAACAGTTGTGTAAATTCATAGATGTATATTTGGAAATTAGTTCTTGTAAACAACTAGATGTAGTTTGAGCTAAATATATAGTTTGTGGGTAGTATGTTACATGTGAAAATTTGACGATTTGTCCAAGTACTGCGATTTTATTAACTGTAAAGAAAATTTATTAGAAGCTGTATGTAGTTTTATAGTAAATGCTTTGTGGAATTAGTTTTAGAGCTCTCTGTTGTTCTAATGTCTTATTACCTGAGACTTCTGCAAAATTTAAAAATAAGCATTTCTGGGCTGCCTGGGTGGCTCAGTTGTTAAGCGTCTGCCTTTGGCTCAGGTCATGATCCCAGGGTCCTGGGATCGAGTCCCACATTGGGCTCCCTGCTCAGCGGGAAGCCTGCTTCTCCCTCTCCCACTCCTCCTGCTTGTGTTCCCTCTCTCGCTGTGTCTCTCTCTGTCAAATAAATAAATAAAATCTTAAAAAAAAAAAAATTTGTATATTGAAAATCTCTCGGGGCACCTGGGTGGCTAAGTCAGTTAAGCGTCTGCCTTCAGCTCAGGTCATGATCCCGGAGTCCTCGGATCGAGCCCCTTATTGGGCTCCCTGCTCAATTGGGAGTCTGCTTCTTCCTCCCCCTCTTCCTCTGCCCCTGCCCTCTCTCAAGTAAATAAATAAATTATGTAAAAAAAAAAAAAAAAGAAAATCTCTCATTTTACTGTTCCTTTCTTTACAACCAAAGTAATTGTTTTTACTGTTCACAAGAGAAAACTATAAGCCCCATTTTTTTTCCCCACTTAGAGTAAATTTTTGGCTCTTGTCTCTTTAGTCTCTTTTTAAAAAAATTGAGTTATAATTTACATCTAGTAAAATCATCCTTTAGTGTCCGGTCTGTTGGTTATGTAAGTATCAATATATGGGACAGTTCCATCACCCCAAATATTCCACTGTATCCCCGGAGTCCCTTCCCTTATCCCCAGGCAACTGCTGTTGTTTCTGTTCCTCATTTCTAAAATTTTAAATTTTTTAAAAAATCCCCGTTTTGATACAGTTTTGAGCTTTGACAAATGCAGAGTTGTGTAACCACCACAAGATTCAACACTGGTATCGCCTTCCCCCCAATTCCCTCCTGGTTAAATCCATTCCAACCGTTTACCTTGGCAACCACTGCGCTATTCGTTACCCATATAGAAGTTCACGGACTTTTTCTGGAAAGGGCCATATAGAAAACATTTTAAGATCTGTGGGCTATATAACCTGTCACAGCTGTTGAACTGTGCCATTGTAATAGAAAAGCTGCCATAGATGATACAGAAAGGAATGAATATGGCTTATTTCAGTGAAGCTTCAGTTCTGGACACTGAAATTTGAATTGTATAATTTTCATGGGTCATGAAATAGTCTTCTGATCGTCTTAAAACATTTAAGAATGTAAAAGCCAGGGTGCCTGGGTGGCTCAGTCGGTTAAGCGACTGCCTTCGGCTCAGGTCATGATCCTGGAGTCCCGGGATCGAGTCCCACATCGGGCTCCCTGCTCAGCGGGGGGTCTGCTTCTCCCTCTGACCCTCCCCCCTCTCATGCTCTCTCTCAAATAAATAAATAAAATCTTTAAAAAAAAAAAAATGTAAAAGCCATTCTTAGGCTTATAGGCCGTACAGAAATGCAATGGGCTGGCTTTGGCTCGCAGACCGTGGTTTGCCGACCTGCCTTTCCCGTGTCGCATAAATGGAACTCTACGGTACAGAGCCTGTGTGTGCAGCTTTGGTGACGTGTAACGCACAGGAGAGTCATATTCCTGCGGGTCCCACTCCTTATTGCTGAGTAGGCTCCCGTGGTATGGATATGTAGTAGTGTTTCTCCGTTCCCCAGGTCAACGGATAATTCCCAATTTGGGTTGTTTCCAGTGTTGATTACAAATAAAGCCCTAGAAACATTTGTGTACAGGTTTTGTGTGAACATAGGATGTCCACTTGAGTGAACATACTTGAGTATATACTTAGGGGTGGAATTGTGTATTTAAGTTCATAAACTGCCAGACTTAACAAAGTGGCTGGACCATTTTGCATTCCCACCAGCAGTAAATGAATTTCAGTTGCTCTGCATCCTCTGCAAACTTGGTAATTTTTTTTTTAAATTTTAGCCGTTTTCATGGGTGTAGGCTTTAATTTGCATTTCTGTAATGACAAATGTAGAGCATCTTTTTATTTGCTTATTTACCATATTTTCTTTGGTGAAGTGTCCAAATCTTTTGCCCATCTTTTTATTGGGTTTTCTTTTTGTTGAGTTTTGAGAATTTTATGTATTCTGAATATAATCCCTTTGCTAGATTATGGGATTTGCAAATATTTTCTCCCAGTCTGTAGCTTGTCTTTTCCTTCTCTTGACAGCATCTTTCAAAGAGCAGAAATTATTATTTCTCTTTGAGAAGTTCTTAATTTTGAGGAAGTCCAGTATGTCAGTTTTTTTCTCTGGGGATCATGCTTTTCTTGTATCTAAAAACTTGTCATCAAACCCAGTCACAAAGATCTTCTCTGTGTATTTTTTTTTGCGTGGAGCCCAACATGGGGCTTGAACTCCAACCCTAAGATTAAGACCTGAACTGAGATCAAGAGTCGGACAGTCAACCGACTGAGCCACCCAGGTGCCCTGTGTATCTTTTTAGTTTTTATTGTTTTTATTTAAACAATTATCTTTTTAAAATGCCATGCATGGCCCCTAGTATCTATGCCCCCAGTAACATGTTGCTGTTTAAGAAATCCCCAGGAAAAATAACCAGCTGAAACATTCTTACCACATCCTAAGCACTTCAGATCCGGTTATTTAGGGAGCCCCCCCTCCTTGGATTCTCCTTGAGCCACACACCCGTCTTGTTACACTAGCGTCCTCATTATCTCTAGAGCCTCACTTCTATATTTGTATCAGGTTACCAAAACAGTTGATGAAGATTAATCTTTCCTAGTCAGAAATGTTAAAAATAGCTGATATTAAAGTGGCTACTGGGGGCCACACCTCTTCTACTATTGTGTACCTGTTCATTTAATCCTCCCATAACTTGTAAAGTGTCCGTGTTTTACAAAGAAGGGGATGGAAGCTCGGGCTAAGGAACTAGTCCAGGACACACCTAGGAGGTGGTGGAATTGGGATTCAAATCGCAGACCACATTCTTCACTGGACCATGCAGCTTAAAAAAAAAACCACCCACTTTCTCCCCACTCTGTGTGGGGTACATTCTTAACTTGGCCATTAAGAACCTTCATACTGATCTTACTCTACTTTGTATCCTATGGTTTTCCTAGGGAAACCTTCCATTCCTCCTGGTATGAGCTCCTCATCCTCTGTGGAGCATAAACACCCTCTAGTCAAGCGGCTTTCTCTTCTGAAGTTTTTTCCTAATTCATGTAACACCGTCATACAGGTTTTTTTTTTAATTTATTTTAGAGAGAGCGCACAAGCAGGGGGAGGGGCAGAGGGAGAGAGAAACCCAAGCAGACTCCATGCTAAGCGAGGAGCCCGTCTCAGGGCTCAATCTCACCACCCTGAGAGCACGACCTGAGCTGAACTCAAGAGTCGGATGCCCAACCGACCGAGCCACCCAGGCACCCCACCATCATACAGTTTCATTTAATTAAACAGCAAGAATGTCACAAGGTGAGCCTGTATGTATTAAGTAAAGAGATTAGAGATCTCTCATCATTTTCTTCTCTTCCAGCTTCAGCTAGCATGTCCCAGGGCCAATGGCACAGAGGTGCTGTCTGGTTTTAGATACTAAGTAAGCAAGAAGTACAGGGTCCTGGATGTCTAAGCAAGGGGTGGGGTGGGGAGAACTTCATCTTGATTTTGTTAGAAAAAAACAAAACAAGACTAGAACAAAATATACCAGAAGTTTTAAGAATAATTACCTATCAGTGTTGTGGGTTATAAATAATTTAAAATTTCATCTTCATGTTCATCTGAATTGTCAACATTCTCTATAATTAATACATGTTCTTAAAAATAAAAAAATAGCTTTCAGCAAGAACAAAGTCTTGGCCTGCTTTAGCGACAATGTCCATTTGGCATCCTAGGATTTTCAGCCATTTTTTGGCTCCCTTACGTCCAACCCTTCTTTCCCAACAAGCTCATACTCTTACAGTGCAGACAGTGGAGGTCATGGACAGCCCAGAGTGGGGCCACCAGGGTTGCAGAGTGGTAGCAGTACGTGTAACCCCAGCCCGGGCAGAGGGAGTCACGACCCACCAGGATGCGAACCCTGGATGTGGTCAGCTCGGACTCCCACACAACACAGACCTCAGGGCAGGGCTCGCACTGCTCTTGACTGGGGCTTCGTTGAACAGCTTTTTACTTCCTCCTTTCTCGTGGCTGCTAGAGTAGAAACACCCCACTCCTCCTAGATACCAGTTTTATTTTTCCGATTCATTCCTGTGGTTTTCATCCCCAAACCCGAATTCTCAGGGAATAGTGCCCACCTCTTCCGAATACACTGTTCAAGGAATAGGTCCAATACTTGCAGACTAGGCCTCTAGACATCCGTCATGGAAGGCAGGCTCCCCCCTCGGAAACCTGGAATCTTAACTTGTGCAGAAGGAAGTGCCCAAATCTGTCAGTAATTGAAGATCTTTGGGAGAGGCAGCTGTAAATATGAGGAATTTTATTTTATTTTTTGCTGACATACTATGAGGCAAAACAAAATTGACACCATACAAAATAACTTTATAAAATATCATTCACATCATATTTTATCAGATTTACAGCATTCTGTGCATGTTAAGGGTTATGTAAGGAGGTGAAAAAACACTATGCCAAACTTTTAGTATTAGTTTATATACACACAGTAAGAAACAAAACAAGTTAACTGTTAGGTTTTCCATGAATTTATTGCAAAAATAGTGCAAACTACGTAACCTAGTAAGCTGTAAAACAAACTCGAAAGGACCCAGCTAAGCTTAAACACGACAATAGATGCTCAGTGTCTCAGCCTTTAGCTCTCTTCACCGGTTTATCTTTTGTCAATCCAGACCACTCCCCATCTGCTGGGTGAGGGTGAGTGCTGGGGATGGAGAAACGCGAAGACTGGCTCTTCGGAGATCAGAGCCGTCCGGCTGCCTGAGGCCAGGGATTCCTTTAGGATCATGCTACTTACTCAATGGCAATTCTGTGAGGTCTGTGTTGAAAACATTCAGATGCCATCATGTCTAAGTCCGACCTTAGGAGGAAGTTCTCCAAACCTCTTGATGACATGGAGAAAAGAATTAAGAAAGCAGCATGAACAGAAAGGACTGGGAACATTATTGTCTGCTTGCATACACGGTACCCTTTTTCTCGGGTATATTTGGGTAAAGTAGTATTCTACTGGTGGGCAACCTTTGAACCAGATACTGGAGTTAAAAAGACAAAAACAAAGGATACTGTGTCCCGACAAGAGTAACTTTAAAATTTCTTTCAACAGTCTATTGGGGTCCAAAAAGCATAGATCTAAAAACAAAATAATAAGAGCAAAACAATGCTACATATAAAAGCTAAAGAAACAAAATGCAGCATATTCAGGTTCTTTTTCTTGAGGTACCTATATAAATTTAATCACCTGCCCCAAAGTACTCTTGTTAGGTCAAAGAACAAAATGCTGACTGGTGAGCCGATTGCGGGGCACTCATCACTACTGAGAAAGTGCAACGATGCTGATCTCTATATGCAGCATACTAACTGGGGAGCGACTCTACAAAACAGCTGAAGTACTGACCTGATGGACGCTTAACAATGAGAACACTTAACTAGAATCATCCCATTTTGTTTCGAGATCCTGCAGCAAAAAGCCTCCCAAATCAACTTTCAAAAGTTTTGCCACTAAGGAATGTTGGTCCTCTTGTAAAATTCAGAGATCTCTTTAAAATAGTAAAACTATATACTACAGGAAAGAGCCCTACTTTTTATTTCTTATTGGTATAAAATCAAATTCTTAAGACTCCAAAATATTGTGTTACCTCCAAAGAATTAAGTTAAAAAAGATCACCATAGTAGGAAAAGTCTAGAATTGTAAACTGCCAAATATAAAAGCATGGAAAATCATCGATCTCCTACCTTAGTTTCTCACCTGCCAGAAAGCTTGCCTAACTCATGGCGACCCCGGGCCTGCTGCTGAGTGCAGGCGTGCCGCCCCCTCCAGCCGGCCCCCCGCACCCCGCTTCCCCCGGCTGCCCGCGGGCGCAGCACCTGCACCAGGATGGACAACAGTCCACTGGCTGCACGGGAAACACAATATGCCAGGGGAGCAGGGGGCGCGGATGGCCACACAAGCCACAGGAGGAGCGCGCATGAGCTGTTCGTGGCTGCCTCTTCATTGGCACAGAAAATGAAGAGAGAGCTGTCGGTATGTGCATAGAAGAGCTTGGAATTTGTTTGTAAAATGTTAATTTGCTCTTGGACATTTTTTTCTTTTCTTTTCACAAGAGGGCAGTTGGGATTTCAATAGACGTGACTAGTTGGCTGGGGGTAATCTATCAAATTCCATGGCCAATTGGGCTTTTCTCCCCACCTGCAATAGAAAACACTCCATTTCATATGGATTTTTTTCAATGCATTAGGATTCAACACAAAAGGCACAAAATAAATAAAAATTTATTAAATAAACGGAAATTATGGTTTCAAGCTTTGTGTGGAGTTATATCTTGCTGTTTGGTTACTTTTTCCAATTTAATTTGACAGACTTAGTAAATAGCACCCAACTGTTTAACTGAGGTAGATCCACATTGTAAAGAAAGCTGGGTCCCCTCCATTTTATGTCTAAATTTAAGATGCTTTTACAAAAACAAAAATCCATATAACCCTATGCAGAAGCGATGGCAGGTGGCAGTACCTGAAGAAAGCTTGGAACGTGAGCAGGTTAGCAAGTAAGACTGATGCCCAAATCATACTCTCCATCAGCCATAAATAAATCTCAGACTGGAGGGAAAAAAGCCAAACCTTTAAAAGTAACCCTGAAAAAGTCTCTAGACTTTCAGAATAGGTCTTCTTGACTGACTGCCACCGAAATGCACAATGGTCCATTTTCATCAAGCAATGGCAACAGCCCAGACAGACCAGAAAGAGCGAGCGAGCGAGAGCGAGAGATCTGGATCACTGAAAGTTTCCCTTTGTAACTCTGGAGAAAAGACTGGTTGGATTATGATATAGCATCTTGATCTGAACAGTTTAAACTCACTGCCTAATATTTTTGCATACTCTGAAACTTACAATTTAACATCTGATTAAGGCTTGAGTTACAGTGGCATTACCACCTAGCATCATGCAAGCATTGGACATCCTCAACACACAGGGAATGGCATGAAACGAGAGACAAGGACGTGAAGCCTCAGAAGTGTATTTAGCAGGTACTATAATTTTATAACGAGTTTTACAATTCATGTAGCAAATGAGAAATCATACAGAGAGGCCAATGTATATAAATACTAGTTTATACAGGAACTTTGAATTTACAAAACAGCACTGCACGGGTTCTCTACCACAAGCACAAGACGCCGTTGCAAGAGACCGGCCGCACAGCTACGAACGGGTTGCAGACGGTACGCACAGGACCGCCCGACGGGCGCCCCTGTAGCTGCTCAGCTTCTTAGAAAACAGTAAACTCCCAATGGTCACGATACAGTTCGATTCAAAATATCTTCTAAA
Organism: Mirounga leonina; assembly: GCF_011800145.1. NCBI lineage: Eukaryota > Metazoa > Chordata > Mammalia > Carnivora > Phocidae > Mirounga > Mirounga leonina. The sequence goes on from NW_023270415.1 coordinate 79,440,828, forward strand.
ATGTTTTATTGTGGGGGAAATTAAGAAGGGGCAAGCAAGATCCACCCATGGAACTTCTGAATTCATTTTTGGTTCTTTTTCAATTATTTTATAAAAATAAAATAAAACTAGAAAAGTTGATAAAACTCAGGGTTAAAAGCCCTCCATACGTATTCGGTAAGTAAGCCGCAGTGTACCAGAGGTAAGACAAATCTGCATGTAGACACTACATTCTTTTCTTGTATTTAACGAGTTCGCCACCCTGCTGCACGGAAACTTACAATTATGCTCTTAAAACTTTTTAAAAAGTAAAAACTCACTTGCCTCTACGGTTATAAAATATGAATTCATACCTTCAACAACTACATTAAAATCCACTATCAAACTCAGGACTCAAATTCCAATTTAGTGCTAAAACTACATACCTTCAGGAGTTCGGTCACATGTATATTTGGCTTTGAAGAGGAACCCAAAATTAGTAACATATCCTCCCCTCTGCAGCGGGCGCCTCTGCCGAGGGAAAGACCTTTGCCTTTCAAAATGGACAGCTCAGTAGAAGGAAGGGCCAAGAGGAGCCGCCAAGAATGAGTTTCTATGCATTTTAAAAATAAATAACATTGGATTATTTCCCCCACTTAAAAGCAATAAAATCATCCCTTGACAGGGTAAGGTGGTTTTTGTTTTTGTTTTTAGTTAGACCATCAGCCAAGGAACTGCTCAGTACCTGGCTTGGAAAAGCTAAGAGATAAAAAATGCATTTTAGGCATGTCAAAACTGGGAGTCCTCTATGCACAGCTCACCCAAGTCAGCAGCTTCCCCGCACACCACGGAACAGAGCGACACGAACAGAAAGCATCCCCGAATAAGGACAATAGGACTGAATAGCACCTTATGTCTGAGGACTTCACACGCAATTCACAGAGACACGATTCCAATTCCTCTTCTAGAAACCTAGTTCCAGGACACTAAATATTTAGCTTGGTGAATGACTCCGAGGACAAAGCCACCAGGTTCTGCCGATGGCCACGGTCAATGCCTGACTAAGAGATGGATCTTATGCGGATTTCCTGGAATCCCAGTGGACGTGGACTTGGGAAGGAAGTCCTGCGACTACGAGAACCTCACGTTTTCCGACACGAGGCAGTGTGCGCGGGCATCACAGTTTACTGAGTCAGGAGCTGAGGAGCAGACACAGCTTCAAAGGCAGAAGGTCAACGACTGACTTGTGGAATGGTACAGGCTTACTTCCCAATAAAAACACAGCCCCAGCATGATTCCAAAAGGACACTGAGGACCAGACTTTAAAGGCACAGAGGCTGAGACTGGGTCTTCCAGAACACGCTCAGTCTGGTACTGATGGAGACCAGAGGAAGGCCTGGTGCCGCCTGCTCCCAGGGTCTGAGGGACCTGCCCTCTACCCCCGCCCCGAGATCGTTCCCACAGTCTCTCTAGAGTTCCAAGGAGCCTCGGCTCCCCAACGCGAGCACCTAGTTCTGCCAAGTGGTGCCAAGGAGCCAAGCAGTCAGCCTGCATCGCACCCCCGACCCGACTGTGTGGGGGTGTTCTTGGGATCAACTCATGGTTTTAAGGACCTTGATTCAGAAGGTACTTACTGGAGGGCAGCCTCAACATCTAGGTTCCTGGAGACACTTGCGGGGGGAAGAGTTAATATTTGGTGTTTTAGCTTTAACTCTGAACTACTTAAATCCAAGGAGGTTGTAAATAGAAGATAATTCGGCCTCCTCCCACCCCCCAAAAAGGGAATGGGAGTGAGGTGAGGATTCGACTCTTCAGTCATACCACCAAGGGCATTTAAAGATGCTAACACATCTAAATGTTTCACATCGACCAATAAGAGAAAAGTGTTAACAAAAGCACCAGTAATCTTCAGTTCCCTCTTCTCAGATAATTTCTCATGAATGCAAAGATGGTGGGAGAGGCCCACCCCGGGATTCTGGAGACATGTATGCAAAAAGCTGAGGGGTAGGTCTGAGTTCAACAGTTCACATTACGGAATCAAGGAGAGGGCCACTGTGCAGTGTCCCCCGAAACACCCTGAATGGGATTCTGGTTGAAAATGAGGCCAACGCAGAGCACCCAAGCAGTTCCAGAAGCAGGTCAGCAGATGTGGCTACCCGCCCAAAACATCCATGCATCTTGGGGTGGGCTGTATCTACAAAACAGTGTAATCGCAGAAGTACAAAACATTCTTAGAAAGACTGCAAAGGACACTTAGCTCTTTCAGAATTAAAGCACGCCATGAGGCATGAAAAGCATCAAAACCCAAAACAACAGTGCTAAAGGCAAAACCTTCCCGGTAACGTCATACTTGGAACCTCTCTGGGCCGACGTCAGTGTCTGATGAACGTCCAGCGAGGGAGCAGAGCAACCTCCACGCACCCAGATGTCTGGGACTGCACAACCACCTGCCTGCCCCTCAAGAATTTAAGCGCAAACCAATGGAGGTGTTTTGGAGCAAGTTCGAACCCTCCAAAGACGAGAGAACGTAGAGAACCTAAAGACGAGACGTGAAGGAAGGGGCAGAGGGGACACTGACGGACCCACACACAGTGCGTGGGCAAAGGACATCCAGACAGCAAAGTGGCTGATCACAAGGAGGGGTACCCCGAGCCCGAGCAATCTCTGTCGGGGCAGACTGCCTGTCAGTTAGCATCAGAGGACCCAGGGTGCCGGCAGCGGGAGCTCCTACTTCAGTGCTGGCTGTGGACCCCGCGTTCCTTTCCAACAAAGGGCCCTGGACTCGAACAGAACATTTTGCTTTTAAACCGCAGGTCATGTTTAAGTAGGAAGTGATGGTAACTCAAGGTTCCGAAGTCAAAGATCAACTATAGCTGCGTGTTTTTTTGAACCATACAGCCACTTTAGATGCATTATTTAGAGAGTTGGTGTTCCAGCACCTTCGTGATTTTACAGGGTGTATAGAAAGGGAGAAGAGTGCAGAGGGAGCCATCTCCAACCCATTCATGAGTAAAACAGAGAAGAAAGTGCTTTCTTACAGCAAACAGGAAAGTGAAAAGCCAGGACAGCAGGCCGTTTCAGGGCTCCCCCACCCCTGGCCCTGCGTGGAGATGCCCCCGCCAGCCTGTGAGGACGGCGCGGGAAGCTTTTCCATTTTCTGCCCGCTGGCTGCCTAGAACCCTACATTATTGAGCTGGGCAGCCCTGAGGAGTCCCCGGTCCGCCTCTGATACCCCCGAGGGCGAGAAGGGGACTGCCCACGGGTCACAGTATGGCACACACATTTTCAAGCCAGAACTGAAGAGAGAGAGATGTTCGCCATTCAGTTTATTCAGGCAACATTTTGGCTATTTTCAGTGTGGATAGCTACGCTTAAGAACAAGCATGAACCTATTGAGAATTCAGAGGTAGCCTTTATCTGCATTTCTTTCTTTTTAAACTAAAAGGTATTTAGAAACCACCTTCTGTAGTGATTTGGCTAAGCCAATACATTCACTTTAGACAATAAAATGGCAAAACGTAACCAACAAAGCATTAGGGAGGGCACCGCGATGGCATCGAACACACACTCATGACCGGTTCGGGTCTAAAAGCTCCTGTGTGTGTCCGATTCTGGGTAGCCTGACCACGAACAATGACACACTGTGGGCTGGAGCATGTCCTTCTAATCTAGCAGTATCGCAAGGCATAAAGGAACAGCACTGGTTTTCAGGTCTCTCCGGCATCTATCTATGTATGGGATAAGCCGCAAATGACACTTTTGACACCACAGTGATCTCACGTCTTCAGAACGGTGGCTGACCAGAGAGAGAAGCGAGGGGGGCCCCTCGCTAGCTGTCTGTTCACACTGGCCACGCAGGGGCTTCCTATCCAGACCGTCAGATGCTGGATGGGACCGGAAGAAAACGCATCAAGGAGCCATGGGAAAACAAAAAGGAATTAAACAGACCCAAAAGTGTTCAAAGGATTTATAATGAATCCTCTTAAAATCAAATCTTCAGACCTCAAGGGGAGAGCGGACTCTCCTTTCAACAGACTGCAAACTTCCTTTCTGTGAAACAAGAACACGAGGCTCGTTTGTCCTTCATGAATGGTCAACAGACGCGGTTATGGAGGCAGAGCAGAGCCCACGCGGCTCTAACACATAATACTGGAAACGTGGCCGTCCCTACAACAGAGCGACGTGTTGTGTTCATATCATTTTTGCTAACCTAAATCTATTTACAATCGTTTCAAACAAGTACAGCAGATGCAAAGTTGGACATAATAAAAAGGAAGTTGTCAAAAAATCAGTGCAATTATTTTGAGTTGAAAATTTTCCTTACAAAAGAGTCAGCATGTGTGTGTCAGAGAGTTAACACGTGCACCGTGTCTACACTGAACACACGTCACCGCAGCCGAGCCTGCAGGCAGGGCGGCTAGAGAGATTCTTCTCGGTTACTTTGGGGAAGGGTTTAAAATATAAATAAAATATTTGCATTCTGAAAGTGAGGCGCACAAACACTGAGGAAGTTTCTGTTTATTGTACATTCCTTTCTCATGAGCGTGAGAGATGAGTCAGAGAGAGGTCACAGGGAGATTTCTATGGCTTGTCTGGGCCACTGGGATTGTCCACTGTCTGGATTATGTCAACTTCTAAAGCTCCTCCTAATGGAACTGCCTTAAGTGTGGAAAATGCCCATGAAAAATCCTTTTAACTGTCCACCAGATCAAAGTCCCGTTGAAGGAGTACATCCAGATCCTGACGGCTCCACGAAACAAGCCAAGTGCTTCCATGACGACGAGCAACCGAGAGAAGCCGTCCCAGCCCCCCAGGCCCCCCAGAGACAGTCTGGGTCCCAACTACTGCAGGACGCTTGGCTGGTCTACCCTTAACATATTGTATCAAATATATAATTTGACTGAAAAACTGCCTTGTAAAAATAAAATTTAAATCACCCTGCAGATCAATGTAAAATTACATTGCTGCATATATAAGAAAAACAATTCATTCAGAAAAATTACATTTGTGGCTTTCAAAAATAAATCATCCGGCAAACTTGCAGGTAAACATTCGGCAATTTATAAAAGTTGGGGAAAATAATTGCTATCATATCCATCAGGTACCACATGCACTGGGATATCCACATCGGCCAAATCGAACCAGAGCAGAAAGAAAAAAATAAATAGCAACATTTGCATTTAACAACAATAAAAATAACATATAATATAACATCAGTAAAAGCAACCCCCCCCCCCCCCCCCCCCCCCCGGCTGTAGGAACTGAACTCCAACTGTCTTTTCCAACGAGCACTCCGTGACCAGGGGTAAACATCAGTAATAGCAGTGACCGCGGCCAACCTCCCAGAACACGGACATCACTCCGCTCCTGCCGCGTCCCTCTCGGGCCAGCCTGCTCAGTGGCCAGGGGTCGCCTGTGTCTCTAGAGAGCAAACATTCATCCAAGGGAGTGTGAGAACACTACCGAAAAGCAACGTCACCTTAAAAAGTAAAAGCAGACCCTACGATGTTGTATCAAAAGTGTGTATGGGAAGACTTCTCAAAACCAAAACCAAAACCAAACAATCCCTCTCTAAAAGCACACGTGTGCCCAGTTTTACAAAAATGCATCAGAACTAGGGAAGTCTGAGCTTGGAGAACACAGGCAGGATGGAATCTCGGCATCACCAAAGGGCACTTCCACGACGCGGCGGCCGTCCTCGGCTCCCCTGGGCTTCCTTCATTGCTCTGTCACTGGGGTGATGGGAGGGCGGACAGAATGGACAGTGGTGAAGGGGTGGGAACGGTCATTCTTCTTAAAGTGAACATTTTAAAATCTACTAGGAAGAGTACCAGTAAAAGAATCTGATCGGGAGACCTCTTTTAAAGAGACGACGAGATAAATCCCAGTTTTTCTTTTAAATGAGTCCAGATTTCTACATCATAATTTTCACATTCAGTTTGCTTAAAGCAAGGCACACCTTACTTAACAGTGGGGTAGGGCAAAGCCAGCGCGCAGATGCCTCTCAAATCTGCAAGGGCCCCAGGCCTTGGGCGACCAAGCGCAGGCGGAGGACGGAGCTACCCCGGGAGCCTGAGCCCTCTTGGGGCCACGGAGGCCGAGGCAGCCCTTGGGGTGGGAGCAAGCGCAGTGAGAGACGGGCAAGGGCCCCTTCTGGCTTCCACGGGAACTGGGCTCAGACTTAGTCTACTGCACTTTGAGGTTTTACGCTATCTCAAAATTTATCCTAATAATGGGGGCACCGGTAGAAATTTGGGAAAACAATTATTTACCTGAGAAATTGTAACTACAGCCATTTGAATTCTGAATCATCAGATGCGTACAAAGGTGTGCAGCTAAGCTAGCTGGAGACGTTTGGTCTATTAATGCTTTTAGTATTAAAAGTTTTATAAAACAAGCACAGGGCTACGAAAAGAACCCTTCTCAAAGTACTCTGGCCCATTAAAATTAAAACCTTTCCTTCAAAATGATAAAAAAAAATTTCCGATCTAATTTTCTGCCAGCATGCGATCTCTCCTGGGTGTTGCCTTCACGAGCATCTGCCTGTGCTGCCAAACGGCCCCTCCCCGCTGGGCCCTCGTGCTCGGGGGAGAGGGCTCCTCAGAAAGCTCTGGATCAGGGGTCCTCAGACTTGAGGCAGCCCTGGAGCCCCAGCTGATGGTATCAAATACAGACGTCCAGCCCCGGCCCCGGAGACCCGGGGTCAGGAGTCTGCATTTTTACCAAGCACCACCACCAGCCCAACCACCCGGACCCTGTTGCGGGAGTAAAAACACACCTTTGAGACACATGGTTCTAGATGATCCTAAAGATGGCTGAAAACTAGCCTAATTTTAGATTTCAAAAGTGTATTAGTGAAAAGACTCCCCCCTTAGCTGGAATGCTCCTGGTAACTTAAGCCAAGAGTGAATTGGTGTCCTTCTGAAAGAGGAGAAAGTGCCACTTGCCAATAAAACAACAGGGAATTGCAACATTTCTTAGAGCAGAGGCTTCTGTTCGTTTAAAAAGACCGAAAAAAAGAAAAAGAAAAAGAAAAAGAACCAAACAAACCCAGAAACAAAAGATACAGCAAGAAGAGGCTAATGCCATTAATAAGACACCCACATGCACACACAGACACCCACACGCACACATCACTCTGAGTATATATCTTCACAAATAATAGTCACCCCTCTGTCATCGCCACCCAAATCTCGGCCGAGTGCCCACCACCGCTCCGCCACGGTTCCCTGCCCCTCCCGCGCCCCAGAGCCGGCAGACAAGAAGACAGGGTGGGCGCTATCTCCAGCACGAGGCGCCCCGTCGGGACCCTCGCCCCACCGCAGTGCCAGAGGTAAATGTCAGGCTGGGCTTGGGGGGGGGGGGGCGTCAGCAGGGAGAGGGAAACCGACAGAGCACAAAGCAGCACTAGGGGAAGGCGCGTCTCCTTCCCGGCATCTCTACACTGAACGTGGATTTGATTTTTTTTTTTTTTAATTGTCTACAAGGACAAACAGCCCACTTAGCACAAACAGAGTTGTCCGCTGTTACCCCTTTTCAAGTTGTCCATGGTACCACGCTTAGTGCCACGGTTTCTAGATGGGCAAACCCACGTCTGGGGCCCCGAACGCAAATCCCTTCTGCCGGCCTCGCAGCCCGCCACCTCCGAGGGCCGGGGCTCGCCGCGGGGCCGCCAGCTCTCTGCGCGTTTCAGTGCATAGATCCTACGAAACTCGTCTAACAGAACCATACACAGAGAGAGGGACACTCTGACACATGGACTTGTTTCCCAGGAATGGAAGAATAAATACATTCCGTTTGTGCTTCATCGGCTGAGCAACACGCGGGGACAGGAGGTGGGGCGGCGGCGGCGCGGGGCCGCCGGGCCCGCGCCCGGTCCTCCTGAAGGTACAAGGCTACGCAGTCTACGCGGGGGAAGGCGGGTGGCGGTCACATTGACTCAAGTGCATACTCCTGTACGTCAGCACTGAGAACCACAGGAGGTGGTCCAGTCACCAGGCTCCCAAACACTCGTGATATGCTAAACAGATCACAATAAGCACCCCGTAGTCAATAAAATGAAAAACAGCATCTATCTATCACATTAATACTGCAAACCAGATATATATATTTTTTCTCTTACATTAAAGACATAACAGTGAAAAAGGATTGTACTGTATTTATCACCACAGACCCGTATTCTTTAGAAACTTTGGAAAATAAATGTCACAGTCCTATAGGACAAATCTTATGATTAGACTGTCGGCATACTGTCTTTTTTCTTTTTTTAAATAAATTTTTATTAAAATGGCACTTGTCTGCCAATCGCTCTGGACCTATAAATGTTGTAAACACACACGGCCCATCTTCTGCCCCCGCTCCTTATTTCGAGCTGAGTGAGAGGCGGGCAGTGGCGGTTCCAGACGCCGGTGGGCGCCTCGGCGGGCCACCTGCCCTCGGTCCCGAAGAGCTGGCGCCAGCCCTGTCAGGGGCACCCTAGTACCACTCTGACATAAACTTTAGTGACCACCTCAGAATGCTCAAGGCTTTAAAACCACAGCTGTGCTCTGTGTTGCTTTCACTCTCTGAGAACGTTCACAGCTAGTTTGAGCCCACCAATTCCATAGAGAATCATGTGTTAAAAACAAGTAAATTGAATGACCAAATAAATTAAAAATGTTTTAAAGCCCTGAGTTCATAGACTGGTTTTAGGAGATTTTTAGGAAACACGGGACTCTATTTTAATAAGCAGCTTATAGATTTTGGCAAACCATATTTCCTACGACAATGGGGTCTCATACAGGTCTGCAGTTCAAAATCCAAGTTTGAAATCTGGGACGGAAGGCATTCTGGAAAATGGAGAATCTACTAAAATCAATGACGTCTCATGTTCGATGCTGGCTGTCACGGAAGGGCTGGGCATCTGTTGGTCTGAGTGTAGCTGGTCTCATGTGAATCCAACTCGGTACACAATCGTAAACACTAAAACATGTCAAGCAAAGTACATGGTGCGCAGGGTGTCCTGATGAACCTGGACTGCCTTTGCCAACGCTTGGTGGTCTCGTCCATTACTCTGCCCGGAGGTATGGCTTCCTTCAGCACTGCGGGGACGGGAGGACAGAGAGAGAGAGAGTGCAGCCTTTAATGCACCACGAGGCAGTGCACTGATAACAAGTTAAGACGAGGCACCAGCTATCTGGGGAGGTGGCCACGCAGCGACCAGGCGGCGGGGAAGAGGCGGGCACCTGGGCGTCTGTGTCACGCTCGGCTCCAGCCGACGGGGCCCCCCTGCTTCCCACTCTGAAAGCGCAGCTGCCAAAGCCGGTCTCAGAAGCGACCCCTGCCGTGCCCCCAGCCGGGAAAGGCACGCCACCCACCTGTCATGTTCTTTGTCCACCAGGTGGTACCTGGCCCGGAAAGCCACCAGGTGGGCGTAGTATGCTGGCGCCGGGATGGACACGGATCGCGTGCAGCGCACGTAGGTGTGACACAGCTGGTAGGTGAGAATCTGCAGCTCGTCGGAAGAGAAACGATTGTCATCCCAAAGCACGTGATAGTGGGAAGGCCTGCTTGTTCCCTAAAAGCAGATCAGAGGGTCAGAGGAGTGAACGTGCGAGAAGTCCAGAACTCACCTACACGAGGGCACTGCTGACAAGCCACGCTTCCGTCACCCTCTGCACGGAGGACTCAGTGGGAGAACGCTTAGGGGCAAAAACCTGTGGGCCCCTTCACCGGTGGGCAGAGGCCAGCAGTCTTGAGGTGACGATGGGGCACATGGTGACCTTCCCTGTACGTCCTGCAACGTGTGTGGCGGGAGACAAGGCCGAACCCCGCTATGTGGGCAGGAGCGGATTCTGAGCACGTCCGTCACCTGCCGCCCTTCCCGCGGCCTTGTCACCACTCCGACCTCAGCTCGTTCGCTAAGCTCCGGGTGCACGGGACACCCTGGACCCCACTGGTGCCCCTGGCCGCTGCACCCACTACTTGCGCCTGACCTCATCTCACCTAAAATGGGAACCCTGACCACAGCACGCCAGTGGGTCCTTCCTCCCCAGCGCCCCACGCCCCCCACCCTTACCTGTCCCCTGGCTACCCGCCCAACTCCCCTACGCGCCCACCGGGGTGCTTGCAGGAGGCTCGTGCTCCGTGTCTGCGGGGCATGTGGCCCACGTCACGGGGACACCGAGACTGGGCAGCGGGGGCCTGTCCTTACCTGGATGCCGGCGTGACTACACAGGTAGAAGTCAAACTCGGTCGGGTGCGTGATTTTCGTGTCCACAGTTGTGCCTGCTGGAATGTTTCCACTTTTCCCAACCTTCGGCAATACAGGAACCCGTCAGATGTGTCCAGGGACCACAACGGAAAGCAAGCAAGCACGTCAGTCTCGCTCACACCACCTTCGGACGCTGGGCCTTCCTGACCACAGGTGGCCCTATCTCGGCATCTTTAAGTTGGCTAACTAACACATTGGCTCGGCGCAACGGCATTAAAAGAGAACCTAACCGATACTAACCCCTAGAGGTAAGTAAGTTCCTGTCCTATGAGGGCTGGGTTTTCTCCCCCCAGGTCTCGTAAAGGGAGAGAAGTGCAGCTGTCTTCCCTTCACTGAAGAATCTGCATGTAACGCTCGAAGGGCTCTTCATTCCCGTGGAGGTCACCGACATACAAATCTAAAACCGTGCACGATCGGCACCTGACGGGCCATCATCCACACACAAACACACCCCAATATTCAAGGCAGAAGAGCGAGAACACCCTGAAGGCGGTCAGGAGCATCTGCACTTGGTCGGTGGCTCAATCACCACCACCCAAGAGGGCATGCTGGTCCCCCCGAGACCGTCCGAGAAGCAGGGGGATGGACTGGGCTACACATGATATCAAACCACTTAACTCTAAGTTTACATTCTAGTATCACAAAGTCACCGAACACCCAGCTACTGCTACTGGGCCAGCAACGCCGCCAAAGCTCTAGCACCCAACCCATGATCAGTAAGTCACTGACCTTTCAGTTCTGCAATTTTCAAATACACACACGCGCACGCGAATCCCCAGTGTAACTCCTGTGCACCTTCAGATATGTATTTTACTTCTTGCCAACTTTTTTCACACCTTCCTATTTTTAAAAGTAAAATATTTGAAAATAGTGCCCCCCCCCTTTGCTTCCCTTCCACGTAGCAGTCTCAGATTTAGCCTCTGTCATTCCTACATGTACTTTTATTTTTCCCTACACATTTAAGTCTCCATCAGCACTATACTGTGTTACTTCACAGGTTTTCCAACTGTGCATGGGTATCATATATATTCTGCTACTTGCTGTTTTTGTTCAATATTTACGATTTGGAGATGTATTCATGGGATACACAGTCTATCCTATTTACCGCTGGGCAGTGTGCCAGCATAGGAATACACCACGACCCTTCCTCCTGTTAGTAGACAAAGTTTTTGCTATCAGAAACAACGCTGCAATAAATATTCTTATACTTGTCTCCTTATACACACGCAGGGCTAGAATTACCAAACTGCATCCAAGTTGGCTTATCAGTCTGCACTCCCATCGAAAGCACAGGAGAGTCTTCATATAATGCACTTACTCTGTGCCAAGGATGATGCAAAGTGCTTAGTGTGTTAGCTCAGCTCACCTTCCCAGCATCCTTAGGAAGGTGCGACAGGGAGGCTGACATCCGTGGTGATGCAGCCCAGATGCTGAGGGATGGGCTATAGCCAGGCTGTCCGGCTCCAGACCCAAGCTCCTGACCATGGCCCAGCACCCACATCCTTGCCGACACTTTGCTATTATCAGGATAACTTCATGAGTCCCCCCAACATTTCCCATTCTCTGAAAAATTTTGTATAAGATTATTCTTTGATGGTTTGGTAAAACTTGCCTATAAAAAATCTGCATAAACTTCACAAAATAAGATAAGTATTTTCTCCTTTTTTCCTATTCTCTGCCACACTTTAAGGGGTCATCCATTCTTGAAGGTTTGGTAAAGCTTGCCTGTAAGACTCTCTGGGCCTGATGCCTCTTGGAAATGAGGATTAGATTATCCTCCAGAGCTGATTTCAGTAATTTATGTGATTCCACAAACAACTCTTTGTATCTATTTCTTCTTACTCTTCTAATGTATCTATCAGCATAAAGCTGTTACTATCCCATGATGATTTCAGTAACACATCCCCCTTCTGGGTCATAGTCCTCTTTTTGCTCTTAATATTGTTACAAATATCCTTTTTTCCTTGTTGAGTCTTGCTAGGTTTACCCATCTTCAAAGAAGCAGGTTTTGTTTGTGTTCATCTGCTCTGTCTTCTTCATATTCTCCTTCATTATCTCCCATTCTGAGAGGGGCTGGGGGTAGGAACAAGCCAACTTGGAGCCCCCGTGACTGATGGCAGGGGCAGGATACAGGCGGAGGAGGGAGGGAGCCCACGCACACCGGCTCCTCAGCCTTCCCTCCGCGCCCGGGACTGGCAGCTCTTCTGTCCTTCCTGTACCTTCAGCCTCACTGGGTGGTTCTTCTTATTTTCCGACAGATGTATCGAAGTCTAGCCTCTTCTCTCCAAGAACTGCTTCAGCTGCACTGCATAAAGTCTGACATGAAATTCTCTTTTTATTCAGTTCTGATTACCTTGTAATTTTTATTCCCTTTGCATGTTTAATGTGTGTGCTACTTAGAAGTGAATTTAAAATTAGAGTCTTTCTTAAATGTCTTTCTAGTTCTACTGCTGATTTAAAATTTAGTTGTATGATTAAAAAAAAAAAATGTGGGTTGCCCAATACTGAGGTTTGGAAATCTCCTGAGATCTCATCGTGACCGGGTACAAGGCAACTTTCATAAGCCTTCCACGTGAACTCGACGGTCAACGGCTGCACGCTAACCGTGAGACCTGGCCTGGTCATTTCACCCTGCCAGTCTCTAGCTTTTACCCATCTGTGGCTGCCCCAGCATCTGACACTGGGCGGTTAAACTCGCCCTCTCTGACGGTGGGTTTGTCGGCTTCTCCTGGGAATTCTGTATTTTGCTACACCGTATTTTTTTCCCTTTATACATATTTTTAGGTCACTGCGTTAGGTACGTCCAAGCTCGCAGTTGTTCTATCTTCTTGGTGGCTCATCCCTGTGACTGTGACAAAGTGTCCCTGTCTCTCACTAGCGATCTGTACTTTGTCTTTCGCTTAGACAATGAGCATTTCTCCCTTGCTGTGCCTTTTCTGGCCAGATGCGAAGCAGCTGCAGGGCGGCTGGCTCTCACTGCAGTGTTTCCTTCCCTCGGGGGATGTCCCTTTTCTCAGGCATCTACCTGATGCTGTGTGGTTTAGGACAATAGTCCATGTGTAGGATTATTTTTATTTCTCCTGGTGGAAACATGGAAAATACTTGTGACAGGAAGATCCCTACCTTTCTTCAACTGTCAGATCTCTCAGCTGTTGTATCTAGAAACCCTGCCTCTCCCTCATGCTCATTATTCTTATTCTGGAACGGCCGGGAGGTGCACCCGAGAACGGGCTCCCCCGGAGCCGCCTTCAGCATTCCAACCTCCCCCAAGGGTCCCCAGTTTGCGGTACCCCACCTACTCTGCCCATTGCCACGGCTGCCAAGCCTGTTTCAGAGCCAGCTCTCTGGTAATTTCTTTACTGGACAAATGATGTCTCCTGCCCGCTCCTGTCCCAGGCCCGTGGGATTTACGGGTCCAAACGTGTCACCAGACCGAGGAGAGCCCCTCTCCGGCGCCGAAGGCTGGGTCTCTGTGAAGCCCCTCTGCAGCGTGGCTCTGGGCGAGGGCTGAGCAGAGACCCGTGTCCCTCACGGCCCCACAGCCCAGGGCAAACCTCGGGCCGCTCCTTCAGCCCCAGAGCCTCACCCTCTCGTTCTTGTCGGTGCAGAAGAGCCGCGTGTGGTGCCTTTTCTGTACCACTATGAAGGTGATCCCCGGCTGGTAGTCCTTTTCTAACTTGATGCACGCCTCGCGGATGGCCAGCAACTCGTGGTGGAGAACCTGAGGGAAAGGAAAGCCGTTTAAGGATGATTCTCTTTTTACAGCCTCTCTCTACCTTAGAATAAATCCCTAATGACACGCGCTATCTGCCCAATACGTGCAGTTCCGGGGTTCGGGCTCCCCTGGCTCGGGATTAGCGGCGCGACTGCCTTTCTGCTTTCGGTTTTTTTTTTTCATTTATATAATTGAGCAGATGAGACCCAGGTTTCATAGCTAAATGGTTTAAACTAGATAATGCATAAAACTGCTCAGCACGGTTTCTGGAATGTTCTAAGTGCCCCATAAATGGCACCCACCATGGGCAGGAGTAATGGGGCACAAAGGGAGACATACACAGGAACAAATCAACAACTCGTTCTCTCTGCGGGAGAGGAGGAACGCACACTGGCTCAGGAGTTAGACCTGAGTTCAAACCCTAGCCCCACCGCCGAGTAGCTGTGTGGCTCCGGGAAAGCCACCGATCCTCTCCGATGCCCAGCTGTTCTCACTTTTAAAATGGGACCATCCTACCTTGCAGGCTTGCTGCGGAGACTGAAGTAAGTACAAAGCGCTTGCATGTAAGTACCCGGGAGACAGGGTACAAAGACCGTAAGACACTGTTCTCACCATCTGGGTCGGAGATAAACAGGCAAACAACCTGTCACGCTGTGATGAGGCCCTTACAGGGACACACACCTCAGATTTTTAAACACTGCCCGAATTAAGATCGTGTTATGATGTTTCCAACGTGTCTTGGGTTCTGCACTGAGAACCCAAGCTGTGGGGATTCCGTAAGGCGTGGGCTTTGTTCACAGAGTGATAAACACAGAAGGCACTGACCCCTCTCCAGCAGGAATGGCTGTGGTGGGGGTGGGGGGCTGGGGGCACAGAAGAGGGGAACAGTCTCAGCCAAGGGAACCCAAGAGGTTTGGCACAAGAGGTGCCTTCAGGGTCGGCTGGCACACACCAGACTTTAGACCTGAGAGGGGGACAACGCAGGAGCTCCCAGCCCTGCTTCTGCAGAAGCTCTATGAGGCCTGGCCAGAGTGTCAGTTCCGTCCTTCCTGCCGACCGAGGGCCTGAGGGGGACGAGCTGCGGCTCCCCTCTGGAGCAGGAAGGTCCAGGCGATCCTGCTTATGCCCAGTCGGGCGGCCTGCGGCCTCTGAAACACACGAGCGCAGCCCTCGGGACGCCTTCCCGTCTGGGCGGGTCTCCCACAGGATGGGACACAGGCCCCCATCCCTTCTGCCTTCCCTAACATCCCCCGGCGAGGCATGTGCCGGGACGGGGTACGGGGTGGGTGGAGATGTAATTAGCTTGGACCGATGTGGAGGAGACACAGGCTGGGCATCTATCTCCCGAGCTCTGGGTGAGGACGGACTCGCTGCCGACCACAGGTCACGGTGACAGGGACGTAAGGCAGGTGCTTGGAAGCAGAGCACGGCAACAAGCTCCCCACACCCGCTCCCTCACCCCTTCACTCCCCTGTGTCTGATGGCACCCCTGCGTTCTGGACAGCCCGTCACCCAGGATCACATCCGGATGGTGGCCAGTCCTGTGAGCCCTCCTTCCAAAGGGACCCCCGCCCAGCTGTCCTCCCAGCCCCTGCCAGAGTTGTCACTATGCCTCTGTGGCCTCCACCCTGCAGCCTGCCTTTCCTGCCACACACGGAGGTGACCCCCAGCACAACGGTGTCCCCACCTACAGACTCCCCACCGCCAAGCCTCTGGAAGGGCACGCGGCCCCAGCCTGCACGGCTGAGCTGACCTGGACTCGACCTCCCCGCGGCTCCTTGTTCCTCCCGTCCTGCCTCGTCCCCCTCCCGCCCTGCCCCGTCCCCCCCCGCCCTGCCTCGTCCCCCTCCCGCCCTGCCCTGTGCCCCTCCCGTCCTGCCTCGTCTCCCCCGTTCTGCCTCGTCCCCCTCCCACCCTGCCTCGTCCCGCCTCCCATGCGCGGCCGCATGAGCCGCGGGGCGGAATGGACGCCACGTCACTGTGTCCATCAGGGAGCCCGGGAGGACACTGTGCAGGACGGATGGGTGACTCTCGGGCATTCTGAGACCCCAGGCAGAGAAAACTGCGAGGCGCCCACCTGCTGGAACTGGCCCTCGGAGACGCCGTCGCGGTAGAAGATGATGCGCGTGGGCTTGAAGCGCGTGGACTTGTAGAACTGGATGAGGAGCTCGCGGACCATGGTGGCCAGGTCCTGGATGATCTCCTGCCGGTGCTGCTGAACCCGCACGGTGGCGCAGTAGCGGTTGGGGTGCGCGTCCATGCTGCCCACGACCTGCCGGGCGAGGAGGAGCGCTGCTCTGGCTGCGCCCAGAGCGCGGCGGGGACACGTCGCCACCCCAGCCCACGGCGCGGGAAGGGGCAGTGGCCTGTTGGAGGCGATCTGCTGCCTGGGGGGGTTTTGGGACGTGGGCAGTAACGTTTATAAACAGGACAAAGAGTAGCAGCTGCTGAGAGTGTCTAACAAAACGTGGGCAATTGGGCGCCTGGGGGGCTCAGTCGGTGGAGCGTCTGCCTTCGGCTCGGGTCATGATCCCGGGGTCCTGGGATCGAGCCCCGCGTCGGGCTCCCTGCTCGGCGGGAGGCCTGCTTCTCCCTCTCCCACTCCCCCTGCTTGTGTTCCCTCTCTTGCTGTCTCTCTCTCTGTCAAATAAATAAATAAAAAATCTTAAAAAAAAAAAAAAAGAAAGAAAGAAAAATTTTGAGTTCTGGGGCACCTGGGTGGCTCAGTTGGTTCAATGTCTGCCTTCAGCTCAGGTCATGATCCCAGGGTCCTGGGATTGAGTCCCACATCAGGCTCCCTCCTCGGGGGGAAGCCTGTTTCTCCCTCTCCCACTGCCCCCGCTTGTGTTCCTCTCTGTCAAATAAATAAATAAATAAATAAATCTTAAAAAAAATAATAATAATTTGGGGGCGCCTGGGTGGCTCAGTCATTACGCGTCTGCCTTCAGCTCAGGTCATGATCCCGGGGTCCTGGGATTGGGCCCCACATCGGGCTCCCTGCTCCACGGGAAGCCTGCTTCTCCCTCTCCCACTCCCCCTGCTTGTGTTCCCTCTCTCGCTGTGTCTCTCTCTGTCAAATAAATAAATAAAATCTTAAAAAAAAAAAAAAAAGTGGGCAATTGGGTGCCTGGGGGCTCAGTCGTTACGCGTCTGCCTTCGGCTCAGGTCATGATCCCAGAATCCTGGGATCGAGCCCCGCATCGGGCTCCCTGCTCGGCGGGAAGCCTGCTTCTCCCTCTCCCACTCCCCCTGCTTGTGTTCCCTCTCTTGCTGTCTGTCTCTCTGTCAAATAAATAAATAAAAAATCTTTAAAAAAAAAAAGAAAGAAAGAAAAATTTTGAGTTCTGGGGCACCTGGGTGGCTCAGTTGGTTCAATGTCTGCCTTCAGCTTAGGTCATGATCCCAGGGTCCTGGGATCGAGTCCCACATCAGGCTCCC
>NW_023270415.1:79458290-79548975 GCF_011800145.1 Mirounga leonina
CCCCCTGCTTGTGTTCCCTCTCTTGCTGTCTGTCTCTCTGTCAAATATATAAATAAAAAATCTTTAAAAAAAAAAAAAAGAAAGAAAAATTTTGAGTCCTGGGGCACCTGGGTGGCTCAGTTGGTTCAATGTCTGCCTTCGGCTCAGGTCATGATCCCAGGGTCCTGGGATCGAGCCCCACATCGGGCTCCCTGCTCCGCGGGAAGCCTGCTTCTCCCTCTCCCACTCCCCCTGCTTGTGTTCCCTCTCTCGCTGTGGGTCTCTGTCAAATAAATAAATAAAATCTTAAAAAAAAAAAAAAAAGTGGGCAATTATTCTGATCCTTTACTCTGCCCGGGCCCCGAGGTGGCTGAGTTCAAGGAGCCCCCAGAAAGCAACGCGAGCAATCCCCAGCTTTTTCAAAGCACCTTGCTCACCCAGAGAAGCTGTCTGCCGATCAGTGCACATCCCTGACCCCCTGAAATGGCAGACCGGCCCAGAGGCTGGCCCACAGGTAGGTGCCTGAAGGGGCCACGCCGAAGGTGCCCAGAGTACAAGGGACACAACTATGCCCCGTGCTCTGCTCATCAACGAGGAAGGGCTGAGAAATACCGAACAAGGTAAAAACCACACTCCAGGTCGGAAGTGGAGGTAATCTGGATTGCTGAGCCGGGAGGCGGATTCACGTTACAGAATGCTAACCTGACAGAGGAACACAGCCCCTGAACGACACCAGACATACCCTGTGTGCCGGGGGCCTGCAGCGGACCCGGGGGAAGCCTGCACCTCCTGGGGACCCCAGCCTCCCTGGCTGGGGATCGGACGCACCTCAGGATCCCGTGCGGCTCAGAGGGAAGCCCCGGGCGGCCAGAGGGTGGCTGGCACTGCTCACCTGTGACTGCTCCAGACAGGGCTGCTGTGAGGGAGGGAATGAGCACAGAGCCCCACCTGCAGGGGCCTGGCGGGCACGGTGGCCCCTAACACCCTGCACAGCGCACGCCCCAGCCCTAAGCCTCGCAGTCGTTAGCTCCGTTTTCTACTGTTTGTCTTGAGCAACGGAGCTTGGTCTTTCTGGACTTCATGTGTCAACTGAGGAAACTAACAGTGACCCCACGCGATTATGGCTCTGTAGTTACGCAGCCAGCCTGGAGCCTGGCATGTAGCAGGTGCTCAGAAAATGCCAGTATTCTCTAATGAGCCTGGAGAGTGTGACAAGCGTCCCTAGGTGGTGTCAGGCACGGGACAGAATGCACAGCAGCCCTGGGGTTGCTGGGGACACAAACCTTGAGCCTCACGCCTCCTTCCCTCCACTTGGCTGCCCGGATGCAGAACCCTGGGGTGTCCAGTCAAACAGCCCCGAGGGAGCACCCTTGGCCCTGCATTCCACATTTCAAGTCCACACTCTTCTGAGTACATGCTCGTCTGGTCCTCTTGAACCAAAGGCCGTTAGCTGCCCCTCCCGGGCACCATCAGCTCGGGGCACAGAGTGGGGGCCCAGCTCAGCCTCCGAGGGCAGGAGACAGCCAGCGAGCGTGAGTGGGGTACAGGTGTGCAGGGCCTGGGAAGCAAAGCCCCCGGAGGCCCAGACAGAACTCACGGGTAGAACGAGGGCAAGGCCTCCATTGAACCCTGGCCTGTGTACGTAACTACTTTATATTCAGTGTTTTATAACAAAAGATAGGAAACGTTTAGGAGTGCAGCATAAAGAAGGTGGGTACACGAATCCTGCGCAGTATCTGCCCCAGTGGGCAGAGAGCCCCCAGGCCCCCCAGGACAGGAGCCACCCCACAGCCGGCCTCCCCTGCAGCCAGAGCCGGTCCGCTTGGGCTGGGCCTCCGGGGAGCGCGACCTCATCGCTTCTCAGATACAGTTAGCCACGTGCAGAGTCCCCTCCAAATACCTATTTTTCAGGAGACTCTGTTTCACCAACTGCTCCGTAAACCACAAAGGTTGTTAGGAAGACGCTCTGGCCCCACGCTGCCATGGCACCGCGCACCCTCCCACCGGCAGCCTGGCGAGGGCGTGGGTCCCACGAACGGTAGGACGTCACCCACTGCGGCCCAGCGGTGGGCTCGGATACTCACAGCAGCGATGGAAGGCTTCTTCCCGTCCCCAGCGGGCGGGTGAGTGACGTCGGCCCCCAGAAAGATGACGGGCTGCTGGAACACGGGCGGCCTGCAGAGGGAAGCCGGACCATCTGAGGCCTCTGGCCCTGAAGAGCATCACTTGTGTGGCAAAGTCACTGCGGTTGTGTTTGTAAAGAAACCTCGTATCTTTGAATGGTCCCTACAGAGAGCCTGGCTGATAAAGCCACACCAGGTCTGAGATCTGCTTCCAAATAACCCGGTGCAGGGATCAGGGGCAGGAGGAGCAGGGGCTACCAAGACTGGTCAGGTGCAGACGGCGTTGAGGCTGGGCCAGGGAGGATCCTACTTTGTGTACGCCCGAAAGTTTCCACGGTCATCACACCTACTGAAACTCTCTATGTATACAGGTTATGTGTTTATAAGACAGTGATTATATATGCAAGACTCAATGCACGTAGGAGTCCCATACTTGGTTCCGGCCTCGGACCTGCAGTCACACACCCCGGCGTCTCCCCCACGGCACGGCGGCAGCTTGTGGCTGGGCTCTCCCCGCCCCCCCGCAGGGTGTTGAGCAGCACCCCTGCTCTCTGCCCACGACGTGCCTGGGCACTCCCCCAGGTGAGAAGCACAACACGGGCTTCTTCTCCTCATCTCTTAAATGGGGCTGTGTTCCAGAACTTTCCTGAAGAGGACGTGTGCACGGAGGGTGGGAGCATGGGGTCACTTGCTAGCTTTGCGTTCTGGAGCTTACCCTCTCTACAGCTTACTTTTCTCTTCTGGAAAATGGAGACGATACGCACAGTTACACGAGCACGTGCAAGTGCAAGCCAAGTGCTTTCAGAGGGCCTGGCCCGCCACACTCCCGAGGAGCTGCTGCCGTTCGGGCCCCTTCCTGCTCAGTGGTGAGTGGTGCCGTGAGCTTACCAGCCCAGCCAGGAGCTGAACTCACTGGGGAATGCTCCCAGGGGGCCTCCCGCTGGACGGAGCCCCTCCACCCGGAGCCCAGAGGTAGGGGGAAGGGCTTCGAGTGTGTACACCACATATCAGTGTCCACAAAACGTGGACCAGCTTCCCCCTTCAAGCCCCAATGTGCTTCCAACTACACCTGGGGGTCCCGGGACACGGAAGCAGGGCTCACCGGCACTCCCTGCATGGGGGAAGATGCTGCCCATGGCCATGCTGATGGCCCTGCCTCTGGGCCCTGGCGTGGACGTGGCCCTTCTCTGTAAGCCTCCAGGGCCCAGCCCCGGCCGTGTTCTCCCCAGCACCGCGCAGCCCACTCGACACTGCGCCCCGCCTCCCGACTCTCACGCCTGGAGCATCTGCACCCGCCGTTGTGACTCACACCTTCAACCAGGAAAACCACACCTGCCTGCAGACTCCTCTCCCTGACACGCTCCCCCCCCATGCTCCCTCAGGTCCCTGCCTCCGCCCTGTGACTAAGCTCCTAATTAGGTGAACCCATTCACCATCTCCTGAGCAGCCTTGGGCCCCTCCCACCAGGCTTCCTGCTGCCATGGCAACAAGACTCCCTTCACAAGGTCCCCCACCCCTGCATGGCAGAGACTCAGACCTCCTCACTAGGCCTGTCCACACCATGTGACACAAGACGCAGTGCCCTTGGGGTCCAGGACCCGCCTGGCTCTCCTCCCCTCCCTTCTGGGGCTCCACTGCTGGCTCCCCATCTCCACGACCTTTCACCCCTGAACTCTCCAGGGCAGCAGGCTTGGCATCCATCCTTTCTACACCCTGCCCTGGGGGATGTGGAATCGCAGGAGCCTTGTGGCTTTCAATACCACCTCCCTGCTGGGGACTCCTAAACACACAACCCTGATACCAGATCCCTGTTTCCGCTCACCCACCCGTGACGCCCCTCCAGCCGGACCCTGCAGGCCCCACCTCTAGAGCGGGCCCTGCAGCCCCATCTTCCAAACACCATCTCTGGGCACCCACCCCACCCCCACTGCCAGCATCCCTCCCGAGACAACGCAGGTGCCTCCTGGTCCCATTCCACTCGGAGCTGGAGCGGCCTTCTAGAACAGGAACCTCCAGGGGCTGTGTCCTGCCCGGAGGGAGCCCCAAGCCCCTCCAGCCCTCCGTCCTTTGCTAGAACAATCCCCAGCCGTCCCCGCAGGCTCCCACCCAGGGCCCTTGCCCAAACCGTGCCCTGGGGCTGGAACACCCTTCTCCCAGGCATCCCCACACACCTGCGACCTTGGCCCCTGCCGTCTGCTCAGTGCCACCTTCTCCACGAGACGGTCGCCATAGAAACCCCAGCTCCTTACCCTCCTGAACTCCTGTCCCTGCCATGATGTCACTGCTGCTCGCCTGTCAAGCCCCAAGCGTGTGGGTCCCCGCACCAGAGGGCTGGGACTCTGGGTGCTGTGCTCACTGCTGTGGCCCAAACTCCTGGTACACAGTAGGTGCCCACTAAACACAGAACCTGCTGACTCGGTGAACAGCACTTCGAGCTCACCACCTGCTCCTGATAGCTCCTCATTTCCTCCCAGAACCTTACCGCGAGGAACCAGTCTTCGGGTTCACGCGTATCAGGCTCTACCGCCCGCTAACTCCACTCAATGGCGGGAGCCGCAGTTCGGGAGGTGTGGCCCCCGGCCTGCGGCATCGCATGTAGGCTCGCTACCAATGTGCACGCTTGGGTCCCAGTCCAGATGTGCTCGTCAGAACCTCTGCTTTAACGAGGCCCGAAGTGGGTTCGGACGCTGGCCCAGCCGTGCCCACGCGAGGAGCCTGGGGCAGGCTGTTGCGTTCTGCACACACGGCCGCCTCTCCCCCAAGCACACAGAAGCAGCCAGACCGCCTCCTGTCCTCACAACTGCCCCTTCCACCTGCAGGGCGAGTGTGGCAAGCAATCCGCGTTTCCCCACGTCTGCCATTCAAACGCGAACCCAGACGCCCAGAGGCTCCAGCAAGAACCGCCCCCCCCCCCCAATATCTGTCTCTCCTGGCTGCAGCAGACAAAAGCTAACCTCCCCCGGGGCACCCAGGGCCCCACGCCGGGCCAAGAAGTACCAGGGGACCCCACAGCCCCGCCCACCGCTCCCCTGCCAGCCCCGGACCCCGGCCCAGGGTCCACAACAGCACGCTCTGCTGTGGAGCCTCTCAGTTCCCAGGGCTCGGTTCCAGCACTGACGGCATCGGGCAGTGACGTGCGTCCCTCCATCGAGGCTCGTGTCCTAGCCGTTCCAGGTGCGCTCCAGCGCTGACCTGCTCACTCCTTTCACAGCGCGGCTGCCGCGTCCCCGTTCCAGGACCCCTGCGCCCCTCTCTGGCCCCAGCTCGCTCTGGGAAGCTGGCCACAGCACTCCAGGACCCCCCTTGTTCCCCAGACTCCGGGCAGCACTTCCCGCGTTTGCGGCATCCAGGACAGGGCTTGGCGCCGGGACCCCACGTGGCACCCCCGGGCCCTGCCCCGACCCCACTGGGAATCGTGCCGTTAGCCACTGCGCACGCGGGGAAGGGCCGGCTTACCTCCCCTGGGGCAGCAGGATGTTGTTCACGCCTCCCAGCTTGACGTTGATCTTCAAGCAGAGGTTGGACAGGGTCTGTGGCGTGGTCCTCTGCACGTTCTTCATCTGCACACACTGCGTGGCCATCCCCAGCACCGTGTCTCCCACGCGCTTGACCTCGGCTGTGGAGCACGGAAGATGCACACGTTGGCAGCTCTCACCGGCCCCTCTTCCTTCGCTCGCCCTGACAGCCCCCCACCCCGAAACTGCAGAGGCCCGCACGGAAGCGCCACCACGGCAGCCCCGTGGGCGGCCACGCGTGTGAAAGAGCAGGTGACCGGCAGGCGGGGGAAAGTCTGGCCCCAGGGCTTGCGTTCTGCTCCAGCCGGAGTGAAGACCCTTTCGGGGACTTGCAGGGCTGCAGGGCGGTATGGGCAGAGCCAGGCTGCCACAGGGGCCTTGGCACTCCTGGCTAGGATCGCCGCCTTCTATCATGGTGCGCGGGGTTACGAGCAAAAGCTTGCGTCGTTAAAAAGAAAAACACTGGCATCCTCGATATCCACAGCACACGCACACCTGACATCCAAGTGCTATCTAGGCCCACACCCCTCGGTTTCTGGAATCTTCCGTGACGCAACTGTCAGCTGTTCCCCACACAGCCTGTGGAAACCGGGGACTTCCGGATAGAAACACTGACGGTCTCTTCTTTGCTCTTTGGATATGTAGCTTGGAGGGAAGAAGCGTGGCTTCCGATGCGGGATCAATGGGCCAGGCCCAAGCACTCCTCAGGGTGGTAAAAACACCAAGGACCCAGGCCGCAGCAAACCCCCACGGGGATCACGAGAGCAAAGGCTTACCATACACGGGGGTCTTGCCAGGCAGGATGACTACCACCAGCTGAAGGCCAGCGTACGTATTCTTCAGATGCCTGAACATGGGCTCCACGCTATCCGCCCCCTGGGCATATTTACAGAAGCACGGCTGGCCCTGGATCGGCATTCCAGCGTCCCTCGAGATCTTTCTGAGCTGCTCTGTGAAGGATCTGAAGGAGAAGGCTCATCAGACTCGAATGCACGGCGAGAGCCAAAGAATCCACACAACCAGAGGCCCCAAGTAAAGGGCACGGCCTTAACAGCCCAACCCCAAGTCACTTTTATTGATGTCCAAATCTAAGTTTAAGACCTGGACAGAACCATGGCAACGTGTTAACTCAAAGAGAAGTGACGTGCTAAGCACACACGTCCGTCCCCGCAAAGCCACTCCCAGGGTGCAGGGACAAGTGCTGTCCTGTTGGAGCAATGCACCGAGCCGTGCTGCCCACTCGGCAGGCCTGACCAGCGTCCAGGTTCTGGGACAGAACCCAGGACTCCGTTCAAAGCCAAACACCGTCCAAGGGAGGAAAACCGTGAACGGACTGTCCCCTTGGATTTGCCCCCTTTATTCTTGGGTGTACAACTCGGACTTGGACGACACAGCCGTGGGGACGAACAGAACCAACCACAGGCAGAGTCACACCAGCAGCAGCTGCCAATGGGCCTGTGGAGCCACGGTGGGGGGAGGGGCGCAGACGATCAACAGCTTCTATTTTAAACTTAGGAATAAAAATAACATCGCCTTCTACAGCAAGGTAAGGATACTCGATCCAAGGGAGCCAGCATTCAGCCTCCTATACGTTAGTGCAGCTAAACAGACGTGTGTGTGTGTGTGCGCACGCCCACATTCACACCCACAGGCGGCTTCACCGCGGGGCCGTCCAGCTCCAGGCAAAATGAACGAAGGAGGCAAGGCCAGAACTTGGAGAGAGAGAGGCGCCCGGGGTCCACGCCCAAGCGACCTGGTCTCCTAAGCTGCTCTGTGCTCCCAGCTCCATCTGCTAGTGGCGCCCAGGACAAGGAGCCACCGAAGACCTGGACAGAACCAGCCCGCTGACGTCCGCGCTCAGGAACGTTCGGAGCCGGCCTCGGCTAGAATGTCAAGCAGCTACACTCCGCAGGCTTGGGGGCAAGTTCCCTCCTGCTTCCACCGGGACAGGCGGGAAGCTAAAGCTTTCTTTCCGCTGTTAGGTCTGTTTGGCACAAAAGCGTGAGCGGCGAAGCTGCGTGTTTATGGTGCTACTTTCAAAGGGTCCGACGCCTGGACCAGGCCAGGACGATCGAGAAATACGAAGCTGAAGTGGCTTTTTTTAAAGTAACTTGACTTAACTGAATGTAATTTTCTCTTTTGCATCTAATTTTCAAGGTTTTTCTTCATTTACGGTTTTATTTCTTATATAATCTGCGTTACTTCTCCACACGCCCTCCACCAATGAGTCCGAGAAGTTAACAGCAGCCTCGAGGTGGCCCACGAGTCCAGGCAGGTGCTCTCTGCCAGGGGAAGCCTACCAACCCCACCATCAACACCCGCTGCGCCCCCCAGCTGCCCAGCCCCCCGCCCCCCGCCCCCCGGCTGGCCCACCCAAGGCTGGGTGCGCCTGCCCCTCAAGCAGCCTTACTTAAGGTGGACTTCTGTGCACTGGCGCTGGGGGGCGAAGCACGCAATGGCCCACACCTTGATCTCAATGCCTGTGTGAAACTGCTTGTTCCTCATGTCCCACACGCCCTGGACAGGGGTGGCGATCGCTTTATTCTGCAAATGGCAAGACGTTTAGAGTGAGGAAAAATGGGAAACACATCCCTCTGACCCTGGATCGTGTTACTTTCCTACTGCTGCTGGTCCCCTGATCAGGTGGTGCTCCTGAGGCTGAGAACTGGGCCTTTGTGTAGTCTGCCATCCCTGACTTGCCCAGCCGTGCAAGTGGGCCAGAGACATCTGCAGAACGGATGGATGGACAGATGAAGAGCTGGACGGGAGATGGGGCATGGAAGGATGGATGGAGGAACAGAGGAGGAAGGAAGGAAGGAAGGAAGGATGGAGGGAGGGGCGGATGAGGGGACAGAAGAAGGATGGATGGAGAGAGGGGCAGATGAGGGGACAGAGGAAGAAGGAAGGATGGATGGAGAGAAGGGCGGATGGGGGGACAGAGGAGGAAGGAAGGATGGATGGAGGGGGGTGGATGAGGGGACAGAAGAGGAAGGAAGGATGGATGGAGAGAGGAACAGATGGGGTCAGAAGAGGAAGGATGGATGGAGGGAGGGGCGGATGGGGGGACAGAGGAGGAAGGATGGATGGAGGGAGGGGCAGACGGAGTAATGGAAGGAAAGATGGAGGGGTGGATGAGTAGACAGATGGAAGATGGATGGACCGATGAAGGGAGGGGTGGATACAGGCCAGGGAGAGCAGAGAGGCCCAGAATTCCACCCAACCTCAGGGGCAGCCCAGAGGAATGCTACAGGAAGCTTCCTGGTTGGTTCAGAACATGCTCTCACTTATTCTACCTCCTCTCTTATCAGGCCGACAGCCGGGGAGCGGGGTGGGAGGGGAGAGAAGTCAAGGTGCCTCCTCCCAGTCCTGGCCGGGGAGCAGATGGGCCAGAGAGGACCCCTGCACTGCTCACGCCACTGTCTGCCGTGGTTTAAGGAACGGAAGCTACCCTCTCTGGTAAAGACAGAGCAGGGGACACATCCACCGGGGTTTGTCCTCTCTCAGCCAGAAAGGACCAGGCCTCAGCACCACCAGAGGAACCCCTGGACTCCCTTCCGGGGAGGGCTGGCGGCGGGGGGCATGGCTGTCCAGGCCTGTGGGCACCACCAAAGGACGGGCCGCACCTGAGCTCCTGTCACTTGGTTATGGGAGGGTTTCTAGTGGAAAACATTTTTTATTACAAAAGTCACACAAGCCTATTGTAAAAAACAAACATTTTAGAAATGAACTCTTTTCTTTCCGATATTTTTATAACTATTTCCCCGCTGCTACTAGAGACAGGCTTCTATAAGAGACAGCCCCCCACCAGTCTGGTATTCCAGACTCAGTGCACGCACGTGCACACGCACACGCACGCACATGCACACGCCCACACACGCGTGCGCACACACACGCGTACATGCACACGCACACACACGGTTTCAGCAGACATGGGCTCTTAGGACACGCGATTCTCAGCCTCAGCACCGCTGACATTCAGACTGTCCTAAGCACTGCGGATGTTAGCAGTTCTTGTCACCAGATGCCAGCCTCCAGACATCGCTAAACGTCCCCCGGGGGGCATTTAATGTCTTGCTCCAACAATGGACAACAAGTAGGGTAGGTGAAGAAAAGTGTGTGTTCTCATTAAAATGTTTCAGAGATCTGGAAAAATGTGTTCATTTAGAAGCATCAAAAACTTCCCATCCCTACAATTCTAATATTTTTGCAAGATGAGGTTACAAGAGCTATTTTGTCTTCCAGACTACTCCTGTATTTCTTGAGTCAGAAAGTCGAAACAGACATAAGCAGACAGATTTGCGGTCCCGATTTGATCACCCAAGGGCCACGTAAATCTCTATTTCTAGCCATCTCTCCACTTACTTGTGAAAGGGAATCACACACTCTTCCTCCTAGGGTTTTAAGAAGGGCTCAAAAAGGTGCTATGCTTGCAGCGCGTCTGGACATAGCAAGTGCACAAGTGAGCTCAGAGCCCGGAAGCCTTGCTCAGAAGTCTCCTTCAGAGGGCGGGCACCAGGATGGGGGCCCCCACACACAATACCGTGCAGTGAAAGTCCAAAAGAACAAGCCACACGTCACATACATATGGAACCATCTCCAAGACCTCTATGGGCTCTAAGAGAAAGTTTCAAGTAAAAAGAGGCGTATTTAATGTTACTAATTGCACCAAAAGGGATGAAAACTCATGTGAATAATCCCTGGGCAGCTTTACAAGATAAAACACCAATCACTTCCTGGGAGAGCAAGTGAGACCTGGGGAAAGAGTCTTCTTCCTATAATGCTTTGTTTTGCTGTGTTGTGCTTTGTAAGTAGGCTCCAGGCTCAACGTGGGGCTCAAACCCACGACCCTGGGATCAAGACTTGCAGGCTCTTCCCCCTGAGCCGGCCAGGTGCCCCCCTCCTGTAGTTCTTTGTGCCTTTTGAACTTTGGAACATTATAAAAAGCAGAACTTAACGTTTTACACTAAGAAAGGGGAAAACCCTACAAACAAAACCAGGCCTTGCTATGGGTCCTGAGGACGAGGGTAAAAGGCAGAGTCACTCCAATCTTCCATCAGAGCTTGTGGGTGAGCAGCCCGCGATGAGTGAGGCTGAGGCCCCCGGGGCCCCGCCACCCACCCGGTAAAGCCGTGCTCCGCGTCTGGGGGCCCGGCCCTGAGGAAGTGCATGAAGACCCTTCCCATGAGCTCTGCAGGGCTCAATGGACAGGATCGCTTTATGATGTGCTGATGAAGCCAGGAATTACACCAGCAAAAACAAACAAAACCTGAGTGACTAACAGCTCTGTTTGTCACCAAATACCTCCAACACCGAAGTTAGAAAAACAGAAAAGAAATCTAAGTTTCTGGAAAATAATTCATCAGTGGCAAAGTGCCCAAAGAACAATGCTTTCCAGATTTCAATGGGGTAATAAAAATCACCTTTTGAAAAAATAAAAGTTATTCTGAAAATCCTCAGAAAGGGCCCAGCAACTCAGTCCTTACTGAGGCCCCGTAACGTGCACTGGCTTGGACTAGAGTGGCAAGAATTCCTTACCTTGGCCACGGTCTACACCTCTGGCATGGTTCTGACCCGAGGGGTCAAAAGTTCCTGCTCCACCATCACCTGCCAGACACACGGCGTGTCCCCCGAGCCCCGCCCCCACGTACCCTGCCCCCGTAGAGGATAGAGGGCGGCTGGAGGACCCGCCCGGTCACGTCTGTCATCTCGTCCTTGACCATGATTCCAAATTCACGAACATACGGATCTGTATTAAAACTTGCACTTCGCATCTTGAAAAGGAAAAAAGAAATAAGCCGTGTCTGTCCCAAGCACCAGGGGCTCCCTTGCCCGGCACCATGTACCACAGTCCCCATGGTGTCCCCACCCCCAGGCTGGCCCTGGGAACGTGACGCTCACCAGCTTGCTAATCTCTTCTTGCCGATCCGGCGCTGACCTGGCGGTCGCTCTGATCATGGTTGAGGTCTGATTGTCGGTCAGTTTTTTGATACATCTCTGTCCTGCCACTATGTTACAGACCTACAAAGAAGAGACAGGGCGCTGGCCCCGGTGCTGGAGGACAGGCGGGGGTCTGGGGCTGAGCGTGGTGCCCTGGCTCAGCCTGTGACACATCGGTCTCTTAGCCACACATGGCGAGGCGCCCCGCACACACCATGGTGGCCATCCCTGCGACCCTCCAGGATTGGGGCTGCTCAGGGCCCGCGGTCGGCACCAGAGATCCTCCTGGGCGAGCCTGGCCTGGCACCAGTGCGCGCTGGGAACCTCACAACGTAGGAGCATGAAGCTGCGTGCTGATGGGGAGGAGGCCGGCCTTCTGGACCAGGGCCCAGGAAAACCACCTGGATATTTGGGTAGCTGGACAAGTACAGAGAATTTAAGGCACTAACAGAAAAGAGTTAAAACTTGGGCCTCAGCTTTAGCATTTAATCTTTCCCTGGGCCAGGATTTTTCCAACAGTAAGTGAAGAAATAGTAGCTTTTCTGAGCATCTTCCACCCTGTTCAAAGGGCCTGCTGGGCACAACGGGCACGTCCTGAATGGGCCCACGAATCCCACGGGAGTCACCACACCGTTTCATTCTCGGGGAGGCAGGCACGAGGGGCATCACTGGCCTGAGGCCCACAGTTCTCCCACCAGCCCCAGAGCAGCGCGGACAGGAGACGGAACTTGCCTCGAGGGGAAGGTAGGTGTGTTTCTGCTCCTGTCCGACTTGTAAACACGGGAGGTGGGGGTAGCGCAGAACCAGCTTGTGCCTGTCCTTGAAGTACTGGGCCACCGTGCACTCCACCGTCTGCCCGCTCTCCTGCTGGAGCGGGAATCTAGGGAAGCCAAGAAGGGGCTCAGGCAGCAGACCCCACATGAGCCCGCTCCCCCGGTCTGCTTGCTGAGGGCTGGAGAAGGTGGGTGGGGGTTGGGGTGGGGGCAAATGTCCAAAGCACCTTCCAGGGGTCAAAACCAATCATGCCCTTCGGACAGGTAGTTCCTAAACTTCCGTATTATCTCTGGAGTTGGGAAATAAAAAACACTGACATGCATGTAACATGCAACAATCACAGATCCCAGAGATCTACAGTGTAAGTAAGGAAGTAGCCACGCCTTGGCGGTGGGGGGCGCCTACTGATCCCCGCTAGCTCCCAGCCCCGGCTCTGCACTGAGGACGGGAAAACAAACAAAAATGACTCTCTCTCGCCTGTAAAACTCAAGAGGGAAAATCAACAAGGAGCCACCAACCCCTTCCCACCCCGTACGGTGCAATTTCATGATTTTATCTCATTGGATGCAGTTTGGTTCTACCGAGGCAAAGGCATGGTTCCAGAATTCTGAACCAGAATGAAATGATCCTTCCCAGGAGGGTCACTGCTCTGGAGGTGGGCCATCAGAGGGACCGCGGAGAGTGGGTCCGGGGGGCGGGGGGTAAGGCCATTTACGTTTGGTGGCTGGCGGGCCGCCGGGTCACGTTGCATACACGGTATTTCCTCTTCATCTGCCCACAGTGCGTTATCTCCACCTTTAGACCTGGCAACACAGAGCAGCCCGGCCTCACAGTCAAGCCCCGGCCCGGCCCGGAGCGTGGGCCCCACCTCCCGAGCACCGGCTGTCCCTGGAGCCCACAGACCCCAGGGGAGGGTGTTCCGCAGCAGCTGCAGGGCTGCACTTGCCCTGAGTGCGGGGACCTGTGCGCAGGGCCCGGCTCACCCACGGGGATGCCTTCTGCCCCCGAAATGCCAAGGCCAGAGGCTGGACACAGTTCTTAAAGATAAAAGAGACGATGTTGGCTCAGCGAGACTTTGTGCTTCCTCCAGGACTATTTTTAGCAGCCGGCACTTCTGATGGCCTTTAGAAAGCCCTGAGGAGGACAGGTGCGGAGGGGCGTGGGCGACAGGTGCTGGCCGACTCTCCGCGGCTGGGCCAAAGGGCCCGAGCCAGGCCACTGCACTCGGGCCGTGTTTCCCTGAGTGGAAAGCAGGCTTGGTGGGTAGGTGCCCAGGACAAGGCATGAAAGCGTGCTCCCCATTCCAGAACAGCATGAGGTCCTGGTAACAACCACACGCTGCTCTTTGCTCCGAGAGCCCAGTGACTTGCACGCACTGGTCGCTGACCCCGTGGAAAGCCGTTTACTGAGAACATCACTGTTCCCGCGCTGTGAAATGGGCTTAGTTCAAATCTGTGCTAATTCTCGGGATGGCTAATCACTCTCGCCGCCTTCATCCCCTTAGGAGCTCAGGAAGTGCAGCGAGGGGGAAAGTCAGGGCCTCACACGCAAGGCAGCAACCCACCTTTGATTTCTTTGGTAAACTTTACCCTTTGGGAATCTGTCAGAGGTTTCTGTTGTTCTTCAATACTTTTAAAATCCAAAACTTCACAAACAAACTCAATTACTGGCTGTGCCTTATAAAATGCAGTTGCTGAGACTGTAGGTGGAAAAAGAGAAAAGTAAAAGCTGATGTGAGATGTGCCCAACGGTGCCCCTTGCAGGCCGGCCACCTGGCTCTGTTCCCCCATCCCCGGGGTCCACCTCTGGGCCTTAGGGTGGGACAGAGCCAGAGGGGGCTGCCCCATACTCCCTCTGCTCAGGGCCCAAAGATAAAGTCACCGTCTGAGAATAAAATTAGGTTTAAAATGAAACCCCACCAGATCACAACAGCCATGACTGTGGATTTTCTGACTGTCTCCTGGTGCAGATCTCTCTGAAGCGTACTGTTCCTTGCGTGATCCAACCCTGAGTCTCCCGAGAGGGCAGGGCACCCTAAACCCGGAGGAGACCAGCCGGAAGGCAACAGACCAGGCAGGCCCCTAGCCAGCTATCCCGCACTCCTACCAACCAGGCTGCATAAGGAAAAGGCGAGATGGTGGGCGGGCCTAGCGGTGGGAGGTCAGTTCACACCCCCCAGAGACACTGGCCCTGCCTGGTGGACAGAGGCAGCAGCATCTGGGAACGAGTCAGGGACGCAGGCCTGTCTCAGCGCCCCGAACCTCAGTCTCGGGAGCAGGCCCTGCGGGTGGTTCTGAGGATCACGTCCCACAAGCAGGTGAGGAAGGCCAGGTGTGGCAGCATCTGAGGCTCGGGCGGAGGCCACACAGGCGCTGGCTCCCCCAGGTCTCAGGCCCTCGGTGACGCTCCACCCCCCCCCCCCCGATGACAAAGACTGGGGCTTCGCTTACCGTCGATATTTAACATCATTTTCCAAAGGGAAGGGCGGACGGACTGGTGGAAGCCAAACCACACTTCCCGGCCCCCGCCAAGGGGGTTGGAGCAGCCCTCGGACGCTGTAAAGAAGGAGCGGCCCACAGGGGTGTACCTGAAACGAGACCCCCTGTCTGATCAGAAAGAACAGGCTGACGCCAAGTTTGCTGCTCATCGTGACAAGCAAGCAGGCAAACACTCACACGTGCCAACGGTTCCGCCGTTTTGACCGAACTGCACTTTGCAGGCGTCCGTGGCCGATGCTGGGGAGCACTGTTTAAGGCGCAGCCTTGGGGACGCAGGGCCTCGGCACGCGGGGCACAGGGGAGCAGCTGGTCTCCCACCCACCGTGCTTCTGGATCCCCGACGCGGGCTCTGGCTGTGCAGGGCCCAGGGCGCACAGGGTGTCCCTGGCTTCATCCGTGTTTCTGACCCTCCCCACCCCCCACCCCGTACTTTAATGCTCATCCTCCGGGGCTTAGCTGTGCGCAGCGCTTCACATCTTTCTAGGACAGCGCAGTGCTGCGTGTGCAGGGACGGGTGGAAGGAGCGTCTGCCAAGTGGCCGCCGCAATCAGGCCAAGGCGGCTGGGAGCCTGGCTGCTTTGCCCAGGACCATGTTGGGACGTAGAACCCAGCATCCATTCCCCGCTCCACGCAGCTCCTCTGCAGGGGAGGCTCTCAATATGGGGGGGGGGCGGGGAGCTCGGCCTCCCAGGCGGGATGGTAAGGTGGATGTGTGGAAAGACCCGCACGCCGTCCAGGGCCCGGCTGCCCACAGTGCGCGGAGGGCAGGACGCCGCCTGCCACACCGAGCAGCTGCACCAACGTGCCTGGTCCCCCAGGACGCGTCCTCACCAAGGATCCAAAAGGAAGATGCTTCTTTTAGGGGTTGTATTATCCACCTACAGGCTGCACTATCAACCGGATGGTGGGGATGGTCCTCTCTCTCTCCCCCGACCCATGTTAATCCCGCCACTTTTTCTATTATTTTTCCAAAATGAAAGGAGACTTTCCTCCTGATTGTAAAAGTAACATGGTAATTAATTCAAAACTCAGAAAACAAAAATCACAGTAATTTCCGCCACTCATTTGAAAAATGTATTCAACGTTTTGGCAACTGCCTTTCTAGATTTTTTTTTTTGCACCCACCTGCCTTCCTGCCAACAGAAGTTCCAAGCAGTAGCAGATTATACCCCGGGGGCCGGGGGGAGGATCCCTGCTAGGAGTGACACCTGCCCGGTATCTGGTTGCCCCCCGCCAAGTCTGGAGACTGAGAACATCAGGGTCCCCTTAAAATCCAACGAGGCACTCCAGAGCACCTTCTCTCACCCCTACAAAGGGACAAAGGGAGCCCCACTCCCTCCTCAAATCTTAGAGCTTTGTCAGTACAAGGAGAGGTCAGCAAGGAGGCTCATTTCTCCTGTCACTGGTTCATTCAAACGGTTCCCGAGGCCCCGGCAGGTGCTGCACACATGGGAAGAGCAGGTGGTCCCAGATCAGACCCCGAGGTCTGCGTGTGGCAAAGCGGCCTGGCTCGTACGAGGCTGAGACACAAGGAAACAGTGCAGCCCTGCCACCTGGCAGAGTATGAGCCGTTCAAGTGTCCATGCACCCTCTGTCCCAGGAAGTTCAAGTGCGGCGGTTTGTGGAATAAACCAACGGCCCGAAGCATCGTGTCGCCTGCGGTCTCAGCGTCCTTCATGCTGTGGGTGCTCCATCAAGTAGGATACTGGGAGTATCACTCTACTATTACAAGTCCTACCCGTGAAGGCCACAGACACAGAACATGCTCATAGTATCAGGCAAGTGAAAAATCATGCCCACTGTGCACAAAGACGGGCAGACCATCTTTTTGTTCCAGGTTGAGAATTCCAGTGATTTCCTTTTTTTTAAAGTAATCTCTGCCCAACACGGGGCTCGAACTCACAACCCTCAGATCGAGAGTCACGTGCTCTACTGACTGAGCCAGCCAGGGGCCCCTGGTGATTTATTTTTATATTAAAAATGTTTCATGTTAGTATTGCTATAATTTCCATCATAGAAATCCATGGCCATCACCACCCTGACTCCAACACCTCATTCATCCTTGCACAGAGATTTCATATTCTCCAGGTAATGCTCAGGGTCAGAAGCAGATGCTCCCGCTTCCTTGGACCTCACCTCATGGATGGCAAATGCCTCATGACCACATCCAGGGCCTGGATCGTCTCGAAGGGGACGCTGGGCAGCCGCCCCGAAAGTGCATCGTGTAACGCCTGTAAGCTCACGCAGGACACCCACTTGATGGACACCTTGAAGATGCGGTCTTTCCCTTCTCCAGGCAACGTGACCTCCAGCTCCACCTGTGAGGAGATCCAGAGCATGCAGTTACTCACACTTGCCCCTTAAGAAGCTACTGGGAGGGTGAAGGTGGTGCAACAGCCCTGGGTTGGGAAATTCTAGCTCATCCTTTATCCCACCAGGCACACATGGGCATGGGCACCGTGACTGACACGGGACCCAGGATTTCTGCCTGGCCCTGCACACAGAGGCAGCTTGGAGAGGCAAGCAGCGAGAGACGGTATCATGAGAAGTCTCCGCCAGAGCGGGGCGGGGGGCCCAGACGGGGTGGGGAGACACAGGCAGGGGGCCTGGGAGCCAGCCGAGGGTCCTGGAGAGTTATCTCCCAGGGGAACTGAAAATGTTGCAATGGGTCTGGGGATTCCCATTTTCTGGGTCCCTAAGGAGTCCACAAACTAGCTTTGCAGTGAATAAACCATGAACAAAAAGCCTTCCTAGGACAGATGTGTGGTAAAACAAACAGGCAAATGCTAACCACTGCAGATTCTAGACGGGTTGGCACCCGCCTACAATGCGTCCACCTTTCCTCTGACTAAACAGGTTCACGATGAAATGTGGGAAGATCAGAGAATGTGGGTGGTGGGGACTCGCACTGGGCTCTTCCCCACCGTTTCCAGAAGCTGTTCTACGGGACAGTCTGCAACCCAAGGGCATTGGCACCTCCACATACAGAACATGCAGAGAAAAAAGCTTCCACTACAAGACCCCATCAGAATCTCCTGGGAAGAAATTAAAATTCTTAGCCAAACGTCAGAATATTTGCCACAATAGTGCTCAATGGTCTCCAACAGCTCCGTCCAACAGAATTTTCTGTGATAACGGAAACAGTCTCTTCCTGCGCTGCCCAGGACGCCAGCCACTGGCCCAATGTGGCCACTGAGCACTTGCAGTGTGAACAGTGTGGCCGAGGGACTGAATTTTCAGCTTTGTTAACTTTTCATGAATCCGCGTTGACACGGTCGCGTGCGGCCAGTGGCTGGCGTCCTGGGCAGTGGTCGGGAGCGTGCCCCCGTGACTCACTCCCTGAAGCAGACAGTCTCCTCCCAACTGTGAGGCGCCCCTCGCCCACACGCCTGGCTCCTCCTGGCACCCAGACCCACCTTTACCCCATCGCTTCACTGCACCACTTACGATCCCGCAGCTCAGTGGCTGGTAACTGAGGAGTACATCCCGAACACATGGCCCACACAGACCCCACTCAGGTGGTGACTGAAACATGCCATAAACATCGAAGCCAATATTTGTGAAGTGTCTAATGTGACAGGTCACGGATTATATATATTTTATCCTTAAACATCCAA
Organism: Mirounga leonina; assembly: GCF_011800145.1. Taxonomy (NCBI): domain Eukaryota; kingdom Metazoa; phylum Chordata; class Mammalia; order Carnivora; family Phocidae; genus Mirounga; species Mirounga leonina. Next base: position 79,476,734 of record NW_023270415.1, read on the forward strand.
AGATCCCAGGAAGGAAGACTTCATTCACTACTTTTTATATGTAAAAATACAGATGTTCAGACTAGAGGTCCAGCCCACTCCCCACCTGTCACCGGGGGGCCGCCACCCTCAGGGCAGCACAACACAGATGTGCCCCCCCAAGGCCCCCCAAGCCTGCAAGCCCCGGGAGGAAGAGGGTTCCGCCCCGCTGCCTGTGCGCCTGGAACGCCCTCCCCCAGCAGGTGCCCGGCAAACTCCGGGGTGGGAGTCACGACCCAGGTCAAGCGTTCCAGCCGCATCAGGCTCCTCCCTGCCCTCCTCACTCCCTCCTCACGCAGCAGGCCTGCAGGCCACTCTCCGCTCCTAAAGCACACCTTCCCTCACGCACTCACCACACCACGTTCAACCGTCATGAGAGCTACAAGCCGACCGCGTGCACCGAAGTCACCTGCACGCCTGTGTCCTGGAGGACACCTGCCCAGCAGCCCTCAGGCCACCACCACGCCTGGCAGCCACTAACGGCCCATGACCCAAGGCCCAGCGCGGAGACGGCAGTGAGAGAGAACAGACACTTCCAGGCGCACGGACCTCAGGATGGAAGAGCGAGCGGCACCGAGCCACAGGACAAGGTCCCTTCCGGAAGGAAATGATAGATGTGATGGTTGCACACACAGCTGCTAAAACCAGGAGGACCAGAACCACAGTGAGCCGTCCCCTCACACCTGTCCGAAAGGCTAGGATCAAAAGACGACCAGGACAGAGTGCCGGCGGGGACGCAGCCACCGTGGCAGACGGTACGGAGGGTCCACAAAAAGCGAACAGCAGGAGCACCACACGGTCCGATCCAGTAATGCCACTACCAGAGATCTACCTGCAGAAAATGAAAACACTAATCTGAAAAAGACATGCGTCCCTGAGCGGATCGCAGCATTATCTTCGATGGTCAAGACAGGAAAGCAGCCCAGCTGCTGCTGACCAACGAATGGATAAGGAGGTGCTATCCATGCATAATGGAATATTGCTCAGCCATCAAAAAGGGGGGGTCTCTTGCCATTTGCAACAACATGGATGGATCTGGAGGATATTATGCTAAGTGAAACACACAGAGAACGACGAACACCACAGGATTGCATTTATATCTGGAATTTAAAAAACGAATCAGGAGAAAAACGGAAACAGACTTGTAAATATGGAGAACAGACTAGTGGTCACGAGAGGGGAGGGGAGGGAGGCTGGGTGAAGTACATGGAGGGGATGAAGAGGTACACACTTCTGGGTATAAAATAAGTAAGTCACAGGGATGATCAGTGCAGCTCGGGGAATATGGCCAATACCGTCATGACCTGGTGTGGCGACAGGTGGTGACCACACTCATCATGGGGAGCATTTTGTAACGGACAGAATTGTTGAAATCACTATGTTGTATACCTGAAACCAATACAGTGCTGCATGTCCACTATACTCCAATTAGAAATAAAAGTCTGAAGATGCCCCCCCCCCCCGCCCGATCCTGCGTGACTAGGGCCGGCAGCTCCGTGGGAAGTGCTGCGCTGGGGCTCAGGCACGCGGAGAACCTGTCCTTAAGGAGATTAGAGTCTGGCCTTGAGCACAAATGATGTTTTTATGAAGTAATGAGGCATTCAGATAAACAAACCAAACTTTTCTTTGCAAGAAAAGCACTGCAATACCATTTTGCCACGTCAACTAAGAAAATGTGAAAAAAAGTTAAAAAGCGGTAATTACAGGAGGTGATGGATGTGTTAATTGTGGTGATCATTCCACAACATATACATATATCAAGTCATCATGCACACTTTAAATATATGCCATTTTATGTGTCAATTATACCTCCGTAAAGCTGGGGGAAACGCCTCCACAAGCAAACTAAGGGGGGGTGTGGAGGGGGTGTATTTTCCTTCAGCAAAAGATACTTCTACCCATGTTTAAGGGGGTTCCGGCCCGGCCTCCTTGTGGCCCCACACAAAGGGAGCAGAACCAGCTCCAGGCCCCCCGAGTCTGCCACACACAGGGTGCCTCGAGGGGCTGCCTGGCACGCCTATCCGACAGCTTCGGGACAGTGGCACCTTCAGAAGAAATGCCCCATCACGGGGCGGGGCGGCGCCAGCCTCAGGACACCCTCACGTCGGTCTGGGCCCCGGCCAGCAGAGTCCGTCCACACACCAAGATACTTCAATTTCTCACCAACCTGCCGCTCTCGGTCCCAACAACGCAGCAGCCCAAGGCCGCTGACTGGAGGTGGTGGGACGCAGGGGCTGCCGGCTACACCCCGGCCCGGAGAAGTGAGAGTCAGGCTCTCCAGACAGACCAAAGGCCCACACTCAAAGTCTCCAGAGCTGCCCCGGGGGAGCCCCACGGGGACACCTACCCCGCGAGGAGCGGGAGAAGAGCACCATCAGTGACCGAGAAGCCGTGGACGGGGGAGGCAGGGGTGTTTCCACCGGGTTCTCTTGTCTACAACTGGGCTGTTGTGTGGCCGAGGCCCCGGGAACTCACTGCCACCTCTTCCGGGGAAAGAGAGGCAGTATGGGCAGGGCCCGGGGCCACCCCCCACCGAGCCCTCCCGAGCGGGCCGTGCAGGTCACGTCATGGGCGAGATGTGTGCAGGGCGCTGATATGAAAGGCCATCTGTCACTGCTCGGCAACCAGCCTCTTCAAAAGCCAACTGTCGTCCCTCCAAATCACTTTGGACAAAACCAGTCCTTCCTCGTACGTCTGCGAGGGGCGTGGGGACTCAGTCACCCTCATCAGTGCGACCTGCAGGTACCAGCAAGTGGCGGCTCTGCCAGGTGAGAGCCACACCTGCCGAGCACCCCTGACCCGGGCCAGCTGGCTCCAAGGTGCTTGGACAAACGCTGTGGCTCCGGAGGGACCCTTAGCGCTGAGAGGCAGCAGAATAGCCCCAGAGAGCAGACAAGGCTGGGCAGACCCTTTACCTGGATGCTGCCCAAGGACGGGACCTGACGGGTGGTTCCCTGCCCCCACGGCCTCTGCCCTCGCCTCCTGCCTGCCCTCAAACCTCCTGACCCTCGGAGCCAGCGCGGAAGCCTCTCTGCCCTGCCCAGAACCCCCATCACCTGTTCAAGTCAGCAGGCAGCGGGCTTGCGCTCACGGCCCCGGCCTGATGTGCGGCCCAGAGCCGAACAGGCGGCAGTGCCGAGCCGTGTGTTTGTGCAGACATGTCCTCCCTTCCTCGTGGGGTCTCTTACCGACTCGAGTTGTGCCCCTGGCCTGACGTGTGACTGCCTTCTAGGGAGGAGACACTCACGCCTTCCCTGAATAAGCAGAGAGAGACTGTAGCTACAAGAAGCTGAAGACCCAAAGAGGGGTCCCAAGGCTGGACCCAGTGCCAGGAGCAACAAGCGACATACATTCTGATCTCGCAAATCACATTATGTCACTGGGAAGAGGGCCTGGGAGCTAAACCCCAAATGGTGATCAACTCCTACAGCTTCCTCAGTCTCAGATTCTGAAACGTGAGGGCCTGGCCTGGGCCACAGCATCTCTCAGCCCAACCAGGGTGCCTGGCCTCCCACACAGGGGCTGGACTTAAAGTGCGTGCGCTACTTAGCAGGAGAAACAGTAAATTACAAGCGCTGCCTTCTGTGAGTAAGGGCCACGGGCCACGGGCCACGTTTTGTGTGCAGACCTGGACGAGAATCCCCTGCAGCCCCCATCCAGCCACCAGCACACACAGGTGAAGGGGACAGTAAAGGATTTTCTCGGGCTACAGAAGTGCCCATCACACAAAGAAAAGTACTTTACAAAAAAAAAGTAAAAGAAAACAACAGCAAGAGACGATTTGCCATAAGAGGTGAGTATCTGGGAGCAGGAAAGGGGCCACATCATATCAGCTCTTAAACTGAAGAGATTAACATCTGCATATCGCAACTGTTTGACAGAAACTGAAAAATGATGGGAAGCAGCGGTCTGGGGCAGGCTCTCCATGCTCATCTGCAGAACGCACAAAAAGGGGGGGTGAAACTTGAGAGCATGGAGGGCACATCCTGACCTCTTAGACCACTAACCACACCCAGCAGTCTCTGCTGGCCGTGTTGTAATTAAGTACTTGAAACCCTGACGATTCTAAGTATGATTTGGGACCAGCAGTATGGGCATCACCTGGGAGCTGCGTCGTAGAAATGCAGACCCCCCTCCCCCAGGTCCTGCATCAGGGGCACATGCAGCTCATCACTGGTGGAGATCCTCTTCCTGGGGGGGATTCATTCAGTTTTCACAAGAACCCTGGGAGGTGGCTTCTGTACACCCCCCCCCCCGCCCTGCTTTTATAGATGTGGCACTTGGGGCTTTAAGATGGCTTCCTCAAGGTCCCACCCCAGGAGAGGGCAACGCAAGCACCGGAATCAGGTCCTGGTTTACCCCAGAGCTTGGTTAACTTCTATAAGGACAAGTTTCAAGTTTGAACACTGTATCGACTCCCCCACTCCTTCTGAAGGAAAATGTTCCTGTGCCCCGCCTAGTGTCTGATTATACATGTACAGATAAACTGGGAATAAACTCCTTATGCTTTTTCTTACACAAGTTTAAACAAAAACAAACGTGCAAATTAAAAACTTCATAATCAATAAATTTCAAATGCACCAGCATGTTTCTTTGCAAGGCATGATCCCAACTCAGTGGACAGGCAAAGGGTCCCGGGACTCCCTCTAATTCAGAATGCCAATGTCAGTCACCCCCACCCAGCCCCGTCATGCACCACTGTTATCTCGGGATCCCCTTGAGACCAGCTGGTAAGGAGCCCTTATCACGGCGTGGCCTTGCCTCGGCCATAACGTACTCTGTTATCAGAGCACGGCCAAGTCCGAGCTGTGCCACCCAGCGCCAAAACTGCCTGGTCTCCTGGCGATTCAGACGAGCGTAAGGAACTCAGTCATATTGAGATTATAAAAAAACGGAAAAGCGAAAACATTTCATGGCTGCGGAGAACCTGCATCTTGCTGGCCAGCAGGGTCTGTAAGCACCAAGCTGCACTCCTTCCCAGGGACCCAGGGGCTTAAGAAGTTAATTGGGCAGGTCATTCTCAAACGGAATCAACTTCACTGCTCTCACTGGGACACTCGTGAAGTTACTTATTTCTCTGCTGTGTTTTTTTTGTTTTTTTTTTGTTTTTTGTTTGTTTGTTTGTTTTTAAGATTTTTATTTATTTATTTGAGACAGAGAGAATGAGAGGCAGAGAGCATGAGAGGGGGAGGATCAGAGGGAGAAGCAGACTCCCCGCCGAGCAGGGAGCCTGATGCGGGACTCGATCCGGGGACTCCAGGATCATGACCTGAGCCGAAGGCAGTCGCTTAACCAACTGAGCCACCCAGGCGCCCTGTGTTTTTTGTTTTTAAAGTTTGTGTGAAGATTATTTCTGAGCTGAGCTTTGCTCTTCTCCTATTAATAAACCATCCTGGATCAGCCCATTTGTTGGAAGATGTGCCAAGAAGTGACAACTTCTAGGCAGAAATTGTATTACTCTTTAAGTAAAGCCATGACAACAAAAACAATAAGAAAAGGCAACATTTTAATATTAGCACTATCCCTGGTGGTTACTGATCAGTGATTATCATTCAGCGGGAACCGTGGCTCAGGCTGGACCTCTGCTGGATCTCACGGCCACCATCACACACATCTCAGCCCCGCAAACATGCTCTTCCACGGGTCTCTACAGTCCCAGCAAGCTGGGCTCTGGTCTGACGGCGGCGTGTGGCGCAGGCGCCGTGCATGTGTGTGCACGGGGGTGGGGGGGTGAGGCATGTGCGACGTGTGCTGTCATTCTGAGAAGCTCTCGGCTCCTGTCTCTGAACCTGGCTGACCCCCCCACCAACACAGGAGAGCACAACACATAGAAGTAGTTTCTACAGATCTCAGGATGAAGCACACAGCAACCGGCCGCTCTTTCCTCCCAGGTGACTTAGTATGTAACAACACGTTTGAATTTTACCTCATTGCACATCGTCTGATGCAAACGCATCCCTGTAAACTTACCTTATCCCTCCCAATTGGAAGGGGCATCGCTGTGTAGAGATTCTTTCTTCCATCAAACACTGGTTTCCGATCCCCAAAGATCTGTGTTTTAAAGTGCTGGACCATATGTTCCACTATTTCCCTGAAATAGGACAGAATTCAAGCAAAATGTCAATAAAATCAGAGAAATGGCATGCAAGGACAACATTCTTCTAACACCGGTTTATGAGCCATTTTCTTAAGACCTGTGGCTCCTTCTAGTGAGATGACTTTCAACGTCCTTCTCTAAAGACTCAGATCAGAACCTTCAGTGGGCTGACGCTCACTCGGTCGGTCAAACACGGGACAGCCTCCCCCACGCCGGGCACCCTGCACCCTACATCCGGCAGACAACACATGCACCCAGAACTTCCTGGGGTTCCTGTTCCCAAAGCTGGAGGATCGGATACCATGTGCTCTGCAGGCTGACTCTGCAGGATCGCCCACCAGAGCAGACACCACCCCTCCCTGGTCGACACTGGGTGCTGGCTCAGCTGTGGCCTTGCTCTGGTCACTGCCAAGTCCAAAGAGGTGACCCACGCCGAGGCTTTCCTGGGGTTTGTGTGTCTGGCTTGGCCTCTTGTGCTCCTGGGATCTGCTGTAAGTATGCACCCTGGGTGCTGCTGCCCTTTCATGTGGGCTCCAGAACAAAGACCCTAAACTTGCCTCACAGCCCAGGGGCAGCCTGACCCAGCCGGGACGGTCAGGTGACCTGCAGGGCCATGAGCACGAAACAGGATCTCTGTTGTGACAGGCACTGAGATGCTGGTGCTGCGTGTTACCCGGGCATCACAGCGGCAGAAGTCCAACAAACACACAGGAACCCTTCTGTTTCGGGGCTCCATAGGCAGACTAGACCTGTGCCCCGCCCCCACCCCTTGCCCACTGTGCCTGCCTGGCCACAGCTCAGCAGGGAGGCACGCAGGAACACACTCTGAATGGCCAGAGACAGCTCAACTATCCCACTGGCTCAAGGCTCAAGGAAAAGCGATGCCCACCCACCCTCTCTGCCGGTCTTCTCCAAGAGGGCCCCACTTAGCACCTCTGTCAGCATTTCAGGGTGGTTTTGAGGCATTCTGATTTAACTCCCCAAGTACTTGACTCTTCTTACACACAATGCCTCATAAAATACAGACAGGAAAGGCCGTGATACCGGCCTGGCCCCCCGAAGGTCCCTCGTAAGGGAAAAATGCAAAGGATTGATAGTGAATAGACTGGGACAGGCTCCAAATCTCAGTCATTGTCAGCAGCTCATGGGATGTGGGAGCAGGGCAAGTGGGGTGAGGGGAGGGAGAGGACATCTGAGAGACCGCCCCCAGCAGGGCAGATCTGAGCTCAGCTTGGTTCTAAGGATCTTTCTCTCTGGCCTAGAGCTTTGGTCATCCTTCAGGAAGCAAGAATTCATTCCCTTCCTTTGCCAGAATATGAGGACAGCTGGCCTATGAAGGCTTTCCTTATTCAAACTGGCTTTGCCCAGTCGATCTTCAACTGGGCTCATCACAGCCGATGAGGCGCTAGGGAGGCAGCCAATCCTGCCCAGACACCCAGTGCCTAAGACATCCCCGGGGCAAACAGAGCCTCTGGGCATCATCTTCTCTGATGGTTCCACCGAGAACGCACCAGGCCTCTAACACAGTGTGGGACATCACAGTGCGCCCCCAGCCAGCAGCCACAGTGCCGCGTCTCCACACGCTCCTCTGGGCCATCATCAGAGAGAGGCTGTCTCCAGACCACCGCTCGCCAAGCTTCAAAGACCCCAGCTTCTCGGTCAAGGTGTCCCTGTCCACTCAAGCTCCAGACAGCTCTATGGAGAGTTCCACCCACACCCAAAGAGCAAGTCATCCAACTGGATGCAAATTTATTCTGGACAGAATAAAGAGGACCATGGGCTAATCTCACTTACAAACACGGATAAAGAAACAGTACAGCTGACCCTGGAACAGGGCAAGGGTGAGGGGCACCAACCCCCTACACAGTCAAAACCCCACATATAACTTTTGACAGTCCCACAACTTAACTACTAATAGCCTACCACTGACCAACACCGGTATCCGAGTGGATCAACACTCATTTTGTATATTGTACGTCTCGTATACTGTAGTCTTACAATAAAGTAAGCTAGAGAAAAGAAAACGTTATTAAGAAAATCACGAGGAAATGAAAATACATTTACTTTCAGTACCATATTTATTGAAAAAAATCCACATAAGTGGACATGAGCCGTTCAAGCCGGGTTGTTCAAGGGTCCACTGTATTAACAAACTGAGTTCAGCAACTCATGAAAAATGACACTGAGTCAACGTTGGGCAGATACCAAGAATGAAAGGATGGACTTAACTGGACAAAAGTAACCAACACAAAACATATTACAGACATCAAGTAAAATCTACAGCTGCAATGCTTCTGGAAGAAAACAGGAGAAAAATCTCTAATGACCCTTGGGACAGACAAAGATTTCTTAGAACACAAACAGTATGAACTGCAAAAATAAAATAATAAATTCAAAAACATCATCAAAATGAAAACTCTTACTCTTTAAAAGCTACGGTTACAAAAAGGAAAAGACAACACACCGGAAGCAAATATTCGAGAAACACACACATACATGTCTGACAGAGGACACGCACACATAGTATGTTTTAAAAATTCTTGTAACTCAGTAAGACAAACAAGTGAACTGTAAACAGTGGGGAAAGGCTAAGAACAGACACACTGGAAAAGCTGCTACAGGAACGGCCAGTAAGCACACAGAAAGATGTTCCTCGTTGGTCACTGGAACCACGAGGAGACCCCAGCACGCACCCACTGGCTCTGGCTAGCATCCCAAAGACTGCCCAGGCCGGGTCAGCGAAGGCCGGCAGGGACAACAGATTCACCTGGGGCTGCCATGAAGTTACAAGAGTATGGCCACTCTATGGGGGAAAGCTGGCCATTTCTGATAAAGGCCAATGGATAGTCACCACGTTATCCAGTAACACCCAATAATTACGCAAGAGAAACGAAAGCACATAACTACATCAACACTTGTATGCAAACGTCTGTAACAGTCCCAAACTGGAAACAGCTCATACGTCTGTCAACTGGTGAACAGACCGATTAGGGCACAAGTTTACAACGGGACACTTACTCCATCGTGTGGATCGCTAGCACGTGCAAGCCGCTGGCCGCATCTTAGAAATGCGCTCGGAAGGAGGACAGTACAACACGGTTCGCGCTGCAGGATCCACTTGCAGGGGACTCTCTCAAAGGCCAAAATGAATCCTCAACAGAAGGCTCATCAGTGGTTGCCTCTGGACAGGGGCGGGGATAGCTGCAAAGGGGCCGGAAGGAGCTTTGGGGGAGTCAGAGCGTTCCCCACCCTGATTAAGGTGGTTGTCATATGTGTACACACGGGTTTTTTTTAAAGCTCATTAACTATAAACTAAAAATGGATGCATTTTGTTGTATGTAATTATATCTCAATAAATTTGATTTATATTTTAAAAAACAGATGTAAAAAAATTTTAAATTACAATTATCTCAAAGATGTAGGAAAAAGCATTTACTAAAATTCAACACCTATTCACAATTTTCTTTTTTTTTTTTAAGTTAGCAAACTAGGAACAGGTGGAAACTGTCCTTCATCTGGTAGAGCTCTCCCTCCGAGATGCACAATAAAACAAAGATGCGGCTTTTGCCGCTGTGTCCAAAGCTGGACTACAGACCACGGGCACCACAGAAGGACAAGAATGGGAGAAGGACTGTAAAGAGGAAAAAGTACCATTACTGGTGGACATTGGTGCTGTATTTGTTGAAAACCCAGGCGAACCTGCAGAAAAGTGCAGTCCTTGCCTTTCTACCTGTGTAATTCCAGGGCCCAGTACATCGCGGATACTCCATAAATGCACACATTTCCCCCAAGTACTAAGTCTTTATTTGTTCATTTACTCACTCACTCACTCATTCATTTGTTTGCACTCTCAGGCAGGCAGTGAGGAAGGGGAGGAGCTTGTGGGCGAGGTCAATCATCAAAGAAACCCAGGAAGCCCAGTTTCACGCACGAGTGCAATGAGGGAAGGGACTGGTATCCAGTATTCGCAGCACTAAGCTGGGGCCCACACCACTTGCCTCTACGAACGCTTACTACCCGGAGTTGAATCCAACGGTTGGCATGACAGTTCCACTCACGTACCAAACAGTGGGCTCTTCTGCGGCAGGAGTCACATCCTACGCACTCAGGAACTGTCAGCACCTGGCAGAATGTGGCACACGGCTGGGGCTCAGTAAATATTTGGTGAAAGAAGGAAGCCGTTCAATCACTGCAGGCAGGAGTCACCCCGACATACTACAGAGCAGCCCTGCTCGGGCGACCAGTCATCCAGAACCCTGGCCGCCACAAGGATGGAGAGAAGACCCCAATTATCACCCATGTTCTCCTCCCATGCCTTAGTGGCTGACTCTCGTGGCAAGGAGGGCGCTGTCACCTTGTACGATCTTGTGCAAAACATAAATAGGGATCATACCACTTAATTTTTAAGACAGGATGCCCACTAATTGTAAAATACGGAGGTCCCTTCCCTTCATTAACACTGACCGGCTCCCTTTGGCCAGGAACTAACTTTCCTTCCTTCCTTCCTCCCTGTCTCTTGGTCTCTCTCCATTTTAATAGTGGTGCAATAAAGTAACATAAAACTTGCCATTTCAGGGCAACCCTCTCGGGTCGCCTCCCTCTTGGGGAGCTTTGCACTGCTGTTCAATATTCCTCGATAAACTTTGCTGCCCACAAAAAAACCAAAACAACAACAAAAAAGCCCCTCAAAAAACAACTTGCCATTTCACTCACTGTTCCATGTACGGCCCGGCGGCATGAGGTACGTTCACACTGCTCTGCAACCATCACCACGGCCCATCTCCAGGCCTTCCTCGGATTCCTCAGGGGCAGGCCTGCACCCATTAAACAAGAGCCCCAGGGACCTGACCTGACTAGCTGCTCCTTGGCAACTGTTGGTAGACTTCTGACAGCAACTACCTGGGGACGTGTGACTTGCTGGGTCTCTTGTGTTTAGTTCTTCCTTCTTACCATGTTTCACCCTGCACTACACGAGTTTGGCTCCCAGGACAAACACCTTTACTAAACATGAACCCCAGGCTACGCTCCTGACTTCACTCAAAAGGCAACAGGGCCCAAAGACTATGGGTGCTCACTCTGCAGACCCCTTCTGGACTCGTCTCTTACAGAATGGTGCTCGTATTAAAATGTCTGCCGGGCTTGTCACACGCACAACACACTCAGTCCCCACAGAGCCTCAGAGGACGCAGAGACACACAAACACGTGCTACTAAGGGGAAGCAGCAAGATGCGAAACCGCCTGGCAGTAACCAGAACATGTTTGCTAATCCAAACAGGCTGGCCCACTCCCTATTTGCTTTGTTTACCCTTTTGCCATAATTCTGGGCAAGTTTTCTCTTTTAAAAAAAAGGTAGTCTTGGGGCACCTGGGTGGCTCAGTCAGTTAAGTTTCCGAGTCTTGATTTAGGCTCAGGTCATGATCTCAGGGTCGTGAGAATAAGCCCCAGGCTCAGTGGGGAGCCTGCTTAAAATTCTCTCTCCCTCTCCTTCTGTGTGCTCTCTCTCCCCCTCTAAACAAACAAACAAATAAATAAAATGTAGTCTTTTAATTCCTAACTACAGAGGTTTTGCATTACTACATCTTCACTGTCCACTTCAAATACAGATAATGCCGAAAGTCTGCCTAGACCACCTCCTCATCTCAATCCTCTTCTCAGAAGTGATTTGATCATTTTCAAATCTATGCATTTACAAAAATACACAGGTACATAAAAAGAAATACAGTGTATTATGCTTTTTCAAACATATGGCATCGAACCCATGGTTCTGGAGCTTGCTGTTTTCCCTCTAGGTTTCTCTGAGACCTTCCCTTGTCACTAGATACAAAGTGGCCATCAAGTCTAGAAAGAGAGATATTATTGTATCATGTGCCATAACTCATATTAACAGACCACTTATGACCTAGTTGTCTGTTTCCAGACTTGATGTTCACACTGGAAGCTCCCTTTCACTGTTGTCTACGGTTGCATTGTACTGCACAGAACGTCGACTTAACCATCCCTCCTGATTGACATGGGGATGGTTTCTCTTTTTTCCCATCACAATATTAGACATCTTTGTACATCTCTCTTTGGGATAAATACTTAAAAGAAAAGGATATACGTACTATTTTAATTTTAACATAATCACTCTTCTAAAAAGCCTTGACCAAATGGACAATCCCTCTAGTGGGCAGTGCCCAAAGTACAGAGCAGGCTGCAAACAACACAGCCGTGCGGCACCACCCACCTCCTGCCACGCTACCCACCTCCTGCCACGCCACCCCACCTCCTGCCACGCCACCCACCTCCTACCACGCCACCCCACCTCCTGCCACACCCCGGGCACATGGTGATCACTTCTGCAGTGTTCTCCTAGGGCCACTTGACAGAGCTCGAGAAGAACAAGCAAGCAAGGACGGTCAAAAGACAAGGAGCACGCCTTCTTTTTGTGGGCCATCCTGCGCTCTGAGCAGAGTGCAGCTAACTTTGGCCCACTGCAAAGGTTTCCTACTGCCGCTGGCAAGGCCCACCCAGCCGAGACCCGCGCAGTGCTCTGGCTACTCCGTGGGACCATCTCCGCACCCACAGTGATAGTGGACGCATCCTGGGACGACGTACCTTGCCTTATACTGAACCCCTCCTACAGCAGCCATTCGGTGAACAGTGATGGATGGTATGGCCAGGGATGGAGGGTACACGAGGCGAGAACTCACAGTGATGCATCATACAGTAGATGGATGGCAGTTTTCACTCAGCTTTGCACAAAGCTTCAGGGTTGAACTTATTAAACATCTACCATGTGCCCTGCACAAGGCTGGGGGGGCTCAGAATTCAGACACTGTCCTTGCTGTCACAGAGACTGTCGTGTGGAAGGAGAACTAGGTAAGAAGATGGGATGTTAAGGACCATCGCGCCAGTCACTCCCAGGGGGACAGAGCACAGCCTCCCTCCAGCAGCGCAGGCTCCGAGTACTACCCGTCGCTGCCAGCAGCACTCTTCCCCACTGGGGCCATGAACCGCGCCTCTCTCGCCCACACTGCACCCCCATGGTACCCACCTCATGAGTGGGGGTTTCGTAAGTGTGGCTGGTCATGCTGCCAGCAAGGTTGGAAGAGGGAGGGATGAAGCACAGTGCTAGCATGTGGGTTTGAGTAACAGGACAGCTTCACTTCCAACGTTTTTTCTACACTATTTTGATGGATAACAATTTTGAGATTGGACCTTAGCCAAAGTCCATCAGGAGTCATAGTAAAATAAAGAATCCTGAAGGCTCACACATTTAACTGGGCCACAATTCTCAGGTTGGCTCAAAACCCAGGGGAGAGCATGGCATGCTAGTAAGTGGGCTGGCCTTGGCCACAAAAATGCAGCTCAAACCCCATCTTTATGACTTACTGTTTGACTTGAGGGATTTCCAAACACCGGGTAACTTTAGAACCTTGTCGATGTAACTACAACAAGGATGTGGTGGCACAGTCAGGTAAAGACATCAAATTTTAACCACCAGCAGCCTTTTTCTGTTGCCAGATGACAAAGCCTTAGTCATCTCTCCTTCATGGGGAAAACAACAACAACAACAACAACAACAACAACAACAAAAACCACCTCATCTTGTATAATGGGGCTGATGGCGTAATAAGAGCCCAACGGCCATCATACCAAGAAAAAGCCCAGAAAGTGTGCATGCTTCTCTGTGCCTCATCCTCTGAGAGTATAGTGAATCTGTTCCACACAGGTGGTTTGCCTCAGGGAAACTCAGCAACAAACAAGGCCATTCACGGACAGGCTCAAAGCGTTTCAGACTGGAAGGTCGTCAGTAAAGAGAGCTGTTGAAACCAGTTGTGCCCAAAGTTTTTCTTCAGAAACACGTGTTTTTTAGTAAGCACGTATTTTAAAGGTTCTCATATAACTGTCAAGTGCTGTCTCTTTGGGGCCATACCTTTGTGGGATAAATACTTAGTGGTACAACTGGTGGATCAAAGGGCATATACTATTTTTATTTTAATATTACACCAAATCACCCTCTAAAGAGTGCGGACTGGGACGCTGGGCTGGCTCAGCTGGTACAGCATGCAACTCTCAAACTCAGGATTATGAATTCAAGCCCTACACTGGACATGGAGCCTACTTTAAAAAATTAAAAATAAAGAGCCTGGACCAATGTATATTGGTCACACTGGGCAAATCCAGTTGCTTAGTTTTTTTTTAAGATAGAAGCTTTTTTTTTAAATTTAAATTCAATTAGCCAACAGATAATATATCATTCGTTTCAGATGTAGTGTTCAATGATTCATTAGTTGTATATAACACCCAGTGCTCATCACATGACGTGCCCTCCTTAATGCCCATCACCCTGTTACCCCATCCCCCCAACCTCCTCCCCTCCAGCAACCCTCAGTTTGTTTCCCAGAGTCAAGAGTCTCCATGGTGGGGGCGCCTGGGTGGCTCAGTTGGTTAAGCGACTGCCTTCGGCTCAGGTCATGATCCTGGAGTCTGGGGATCGAGTCCCGCATCAGGCTCCCTGCTCGGCAGGGAGTCTGCTTCTCCCCTGACCCTCCCCCTCTCATGTGCGCTCTCTCTCTCTCAAATAAATAAATAAAATCTTAAAAAAAAAAAAAAAAAGAGTCTCCATGGTTTGGTCTCCCTCTCTGATTTCTTCCCATTCAGTTCTCTCTCCCTTCCTCTACGCTATTCCTTACGTTCCACATATGAGTGAAACCATATAATTGTCTTTCTCTGACTGACTTATTTCCCTTAGCATAATACCCTCCAGTCCCATCCATGTTGATGTAAATGGTAGGTATTCATCTGTTCTGATGGCTGAGTAATATTCCATTGTCTTTATGGACCACATCTTCTTTATCCATTCATCTGTCAATGGACATCTGGGCTCTTCCCACAGTTTGGCGATTGCGGACATTGCTGCTATGAACATTGGGTGCATATGGCCTTTCTTTTCACTACATCTGTATCTTCAGGGTAAATATCCAGTCCAACCGTTTCGTTTTATAGATAAGGGAACTGAATGCCCAAACATTCTTTCTCTTAAAAAGACTGTAATCAGGAAAAACAATATTCTAGCAAAGAGCACTTCACAAGGTACCAGCACAAACTGGGCAGCCAACGTGAGTTCTCAAACTGCAACTGAGAATTCTGTTTCTGACCATGACAAAGTAATTAGTATTGGACTTACCCTTCCACGAACTTAACTACAAAACTAGAGAAAATATGAGATGGCTATTTTTGGCAAAATGAAAAACAGGCAGCTTAAGACTGTGATTACTGGGCGCCTGGGTGGCTCAGTTGGTTGAGTGACTGCCTTCGGCTCAGGTCATGATCCTGGAGTCCTGGGATCGAGTCCCACATCAGGCTCCCTGCTCAGCAGGGAGTCTGCTTCTCCCTCTGACCCTCCTCCCTCTGATGCTCTCTCTCATTCTCTCTCTCGCAAATAAAAAAAAAAAAAAAAAAAAAGACTGTGATTACTGAGGCAAGGGAAACACATGAGGTAAGCCGCACACCCACTCAGCCAGGGGGCAGTTTCCAAACCACAACCCGGGGGAAGGAGCACCGGACAGCAGCAGTCCTGTCGCACTGAGGAGATGGGGAGCAGAGTCTGGGTCTGCAGAAGAGGTAGGAGTTTGTGGGACAAGGTACCGGAGAAGACAGCAAAAGCCAGCCTCCCTCGATGTAATGTACATAATGTTCAACAACAATTTACTATGTGTGTAAATAAGCAAAAGGGTGGCATGAGTAATCTAAGGAAAAACCTGTCGATAGAAACAGATCTTGAAATGAGCCATATGTTGTAATTAGCAGACAAGGACTGCTGTAATACACGTGCTGTTACTCTAAGTACATTCAGGTCATTAAGAAAAAGATGGGGACAATGAGTGAACAGCTGGGGAGTCTCAGCAGAGAAACTATGAAAAAGAACCAAATGCAAAATCTAGAACTGAAAAGTACTGTATCTAGATGAAAAACAATTATTAGACGATTACCACAGAAGACTGGATACGACAAAAAAAAGTGGAGGAGGTAAAGTGATCTTGAAGATAGATCAATAAGGATTATCCAAACTGTAGAAAGAGAGGAAAAAGACTTTTTTAAAAATCACAGGCTCAATGACCTGAAGACAATATAAAAATGGCCTAACAAACACATCATTGCAATCCCATAAAGTTGAGAAAATGGGGCAGAAAAAATATTTTAAGAAATGACAGCCAGCATTTCACCCAAATTTCATGAAAGATAATCAACATACAAATCCAGAAAAACTCTAATGAACACCAAGAAGGAAAAATACAAAGAAAATCACACTTAGGTACGTCAGAGTCAAACTGCTGAAAAGCAAAATTAAAACAGAAAATATTCACAGGAAAAAATGACAAATTACATACAGGTGAAGTACAGTAAGAAAATAAAGTGAAAATTCGTCAGAAATAATGATGATTAAAAGGTAATATAATGACAACTTTAAAGTGTTGGGGGGAAAAGGTAAATTTAGAATTCTATACCCAGCAAAAAAATCTTTCAAAAATAAGAAGGAAATAAACACATTTGTAGATTTCAAAAAGGTGCTAGAAGAATTCATCATGGGCACACTCGCACAAGAAAGGCTAAAGGATATTCTTCAGGCTGAAAGGAAATGGTGCCAGGTGAAAACACTCATCAGCAGAGAACCAGGTATGGCTCATATATGGGTAAACAGACTGTTTTCTTAATTTCCTTAAACTAACAGCATCGTACCATGGAATTTATAATGTATACAGAAGTAAAATACATGACAACAACAGACAGATGGGTAAATAGAATTACACTACTATAAAATTCTTACATTTTATATGAAGTTACAGTATTAACACTAAGTAGACTGGTAAATCAAAGATGCATACTGAAATTTGGAAAGCAATCACTTAAAAAGCAAAAAGAGGTACAAACAAGAAGAGGGAATAAATGGAATAAAGAACGTTTGATGAGCTCAAAAGGAGAAGGGAAAAGAGAAACAAGAATAAAAAAACAGATACAGAAATTTTAAAAAATAGTGAGATGGTAGACTTCAACCACAGATAATTAAATTTAACTTTACATTATATTTAAGCAAATCTAACATACCCATTAAAATCCAGAAATAAGGGGCGCCTGGGTGGCCCAGTTGGTTAAGAAACTGCCTTCGGCTCAGGTCGTGATCCTGGAGTCCCGGGATCGAGTCCCACATCAGGCTCCCTGCTCGGCGGGGAGTCTGCTTCTCCCTCTGACCCTACCCCCTCTCACGCTCTATCTCATTCTCTCTCTCAAATAAATAAATAAAAATTAAAAAAAAAATCAGAAATAAAGTAAGTCCCTGTGATATCTACAATGGACATACTTGACATATGCACACACAAACACACACACACACAGGTTGAGAGCACAAGTATGTACAAAGGTATGTATCAGCTCAACAGTATGCCTAAGAATGGTTGAGACTGTATTAATAATCAGGCAGGAAAGGCTTTTTAAACAAGAAGAGTTACAAAATATGGAGACTACTTCCTAGTGATGAAGAGGTCAATTTACCATGGAAGACAAAAAATTATAAATGTGTCTATCTAGGAACAGAGCTTTGAAACACATGAAATAAAAACAGTACTAAAGGGAGAAATAGACAAATCCACATCACAGTAGGACGAAAACAATGAGAATGGGTATAAAGGCTTGGAACAATACTATCAACCAACTCCATCTACTATTCATAAATCTCCAACCCCACCAAAACCAGGATACACATTCTTTTCAAGTGTCTCAATAACACTTAAGATAAATCACAGGCTTAGCCATAAAATAAGTTCCAATAAATTTCAGAAGACTGAAATCTTACAGAGTATGTTCTCTAACCATAAAGGAATTAAATTAGCAATCAATGACAACAGGGTATCAAAAAAAAAAAAACAAACAAACAAAAACAAACAAAAAAAATCCAAAGAGTTAAAATTTGAACACATTTCTAAAAACAAATAAAAAAACATGGGTTAAAGAAGAATACACAGGGAAAATGAGAAAATATTTTGAATGAAAATTAAAATGTATCAAAACCTGTGGGCTGTAGCTAAAACCAGGCTCAGAGGGAAATCTACAGCCTCAAACAAAAGGACTGGAGAAGAAGGAAGGTTTAAATTTGATGATCTAACCTCAAAATGAATAGGGTAAGAAAGATAAAAGAAAACGGAAGGGGGGCATCAACAAAAGAGAAAAATCAGCAAAGTAAAATGCTATTTCTATGAAAAGAAGAATATAATTGACAAACCCCTAGCAAAGCGGATGAAGGCAGAGAGAGAAGACACAAACGGGGTCTGCCCTACAAGTCCCACAGACGTTAAAGGGACCCTGTCAACAGTTTTTAGCAAGTCAACTCAACCACGTAGATGAAATAGACTCCTCGAAAGACGCAAACTATCAAACTGACACAAAAAGAGAAAATTCTGAACAGCCCGATCTCTGATAAAGAAATTAAACGGTATGAAGAAAACCCTAGGTCCACGTGATTTCAATGACAGATTCAGTCACACATTTAAGAAAGAAATTATACCACTCTTTTACTTTCCTCTTCCAGCATCTGGAGAGGACGGAGCACCTCCCAGCATGCGTGACAATGTCACATACCCCTGCTATCAAAACCTGAGAAGAGAAGAAAAGTACAGATCAATGTCTCTCGGAAGTAGAGACACAAAAATTGACAACAAAATGCTAATAAACTAAATCTGGCAATATAGAAAATAACTGATCATGACTAAAGATGTGGGTAAAATAATACATCATGACTCAGAAATTCAAGCTAATTTAACATAAAAAAATCAATGCAATACTATCTCATTAACAGGAGGTGGGAAGGGGCGTCTGTGGGGCTCAGTCAGTTCAGAGTCCGACTCTTGGTTTCGGCTCAGGTCATGATCTCAGGGTCGTGAGATCAAGCCCTGCGCCAGGCTCTGCACTCAGCACGGAGTCTGCTTGAGACTCTCTCCCGCTCTGCCCCCCCACCCTCCCTCAAATAAATAAATAAATCTTTAAAAATAAAACAGGACTTGGGGGAAAAAAAGAAGAAAAACTACATGATCACCCCAACAGATGCAGAGAAAGCATTTGACAGAACTCAACACCTAATGATGAGGATACTTCTCAGCAAATTAGGAGAGAATTCCCTCAGCCTGACAAAGAGTCTCCAAGAAAATCCTACAACTAACAGAATATTTTATAGGCAAAGGAATGAATGATTCCCCCATAAGAGTGGAAACAAGGCAACGATGTCTGTTTTCACCACATATATTCAACATTATTTATACTGGATTTCTTAGCCGCTGCAATAAAGTGAGTAATAAATAAATAAATAAATAAATAAAATGCATTAGAAACTGGAAAGAAAGAAAACGATCTTTGTTAAAAAATGAAAAACTCTTCAACATCTTTAAAGTGCACAACTAAATGGTTATAGTATATTCACAGGGTTGTCCCCCTCAGAGCACCACAGTCTAAGTTTAGAACATTTGTCATCACTCCAAAAAGAAACCCCACACTCGTTAGCAGTCATTCCCTCCTGAAAAACTTCCCTCCTGGACAATGAAATTTTAAAATACAATTTATAATAACATCAAAGAACACAACATACTTAAGAGTAAATAAAATGAAAAACCTCTATGTTGAAAAGTATCAATAAGTTCTGCAAGAAATTAAAGTAGACCTAATCAAGGGGGAGGGCAGCAATGTGTTTGGACCAAGAGATTCAACAGCGTCCACTTTCCCCAAATTGATCTGTAGTTTCAAAGCCACTGCAATAAAACATTCCAGGGGACTTTCTGGTAGCAATGAAAATCAACTGATTCACCCCCGCCCCCAAAGGTGCCCAGGTAAATCAATGGGGAAAGAAAAGTCTTCTCAACAGACCCTTACCTCCCACCACACACAAACATTAATCCAAGATGGATCACAGGCCTAAATAAATATACAGGCCTGGGACACCTGGGTGGCCCGCTGGGTTAAGCCACCAACTCTTGGTTTTGGCTCAGGTCATGATCTCCAAGCTCCGTGTCAGGCCCTGAGCTCAACTCAGAGTCTGGATGAGATTCTGTCTCTGCTCCTCCCCTGCGCCTGCGCACACTCTTGCACACTAGCACTCTCTCTCCAATAAATAAATAAAATCTTAAAATATATATATAAGTATATATATATGGGCCCAAACTCTAATTCTGCTTAAAAAAATACCTGTATCCTTCAGATAGACGAAGATTTTCTGAAGAGAACACACAATATGATAACCATTTTCAAAATTTTATAGACTGGATGTCAACAAAAATAAAAATCTGCTCATTAAGAGACACCACTTAGAAAGTGAAATAGCAAGCCTCAAACCAGGTGAAAACATGCCCACTATAGACTTGCACCTCAAATATATTACAAACTCCCACAAATCAGTAACAAAGAGACAAGACAGGGAAGAGGCTTCAACAGACACTTTATTAGAAATACTATGAGGGGGCGCCTGGGTGGCTCAGTCGGTGAAGCATCTGCCTTCGGCTCGGGTCATGATCCTGGGGTCCTGGGGATCGAGCCTTGTGTCGGGCTCCCTGCTCGGCGGGGAGTCTGCTCCTCCCTCTGCCCCCCTCCCACCCCCCGGGGCTCATGTTCTCTCTCTCTCTCTCAAATAAACATCTTAAAAAAAAAAAAAGAAATACTATGTGACCTGATACTACGTGATGTGTAAATATAACGGAATTACAGATATGAGCACATGAAAAGGTGCTCAACTCGCTAGCTACCAAGACATGACAATTAAAACCACAAAGAGAAACCCTGAGACACACTGAAACAGCAAAAATCTCACAGGCTGACTCTCCCACATGCTGAGAAGGACGTGGAACACCCAGAACCTCACACCTCTGACAGGAGAATGAGTCAGCAGCCACTCTGGACAACGACTTCGAGGTTTCTCATGCAGCTAAACCCGCACCTCCCCTATGATACAGCAATTTCACTTCTGAGTTTGCATCTAAGAGAAATGAAAATGCATGTCCACAAAAAAAGACTTGAACAGCTATGTTCACGGCAGCTTTGTTCATGATGGCAAAGCCTAGACAGCCCAAGCATCCAACAAGAATATGAATAAATTATGAAATATTCATATCATGAAATATTCCTCAGCAATAAAAGTAAGAAGCTATTAATACAGCGATACCAGTCAATCTCAAAAACGTCGTGCCGAGTCGAAGGAGCAGGTGGGGGGAGACTATCTCACAGGCTCTAAGACTCCTCTGTGTCCCAGCCCCCCTCCCCCAGCAGGGAACAAATCAGTGGTGACACAGGTCAGAGCACCAGCCTTCGGGCTGGGACTGATGAAAAGGCACGAGGCAACGTTCTGAGCTGATGGGCATGCGCACATATTTGTCCAAACTCACAGAGCTACACACTTAACAAATGTATCAAGATACAGTGAAATACACAAAACATTTTTCAAAAAGTAACTACAACAGCAACCCCCAGGGAAGGACCTACTGGGAATGGAAGGGTTGATTAGTTTAAAATGGTGGGCTTGTGTGCATAGCTTATCCACATAAATCAATCAAGATCAATAAAGGATGAAAGGACAGAATACCTGTTAACTCTCCTTGGGCATTTCTCTGGCTTGATATCCAATTCATAATGATAGATGTCAATTTTTGGAATGTCCATTTCAAAGAAGTTGGCCTGTAACTTGATTGTTCTCCCGGAGGTCCCGAAGTCGGGTCTAGGCGGAGGCTTGAAGGCATATCCTTGGATGGGTGGCGGCGGCGGCGCGGGGGGTGCGAGCACTGCAACGGCCAAGAGAACGCCCGTTAACGGGGAACCGCGGCTCCCCTAGAGCACACTCGTGCGCCTGCTCCCGTCGTGGCCCATCCTTCCCAGCCCCCGTGGACCCTCGCTGTCACATGCCCCCCCACACACACTCGTTCCCTCCTCCTCCTCCCTGTGCTCCCACGTTCCCACGGAACACCTGAATCCCACGCCCCTACCCCTCTCCAGGTCTGTGTCATCACAGAGACACCCCCCAACTGCGAGGCTCAAGGGAGGCATGTGACACGGCACCATGCCCTCCTTTTTCAAATTGTTCCCTCCTTGGTCCTCTCCTTGCTCTGCCCAGATCCTGCAAGTGCTGGATGCTCTACCCAGCCCCCTTCGTCTGTTACACAAGCTCACCGACCGTTGAAACTGCACGCCCAATTAAACTGCTTTCCCCCCCAGGACATGCCTCCATCCATGAGGCCGTGGTCTCCCCACTATCAAGACCCTTGCCACCCAACCCTCACAGCCAACTGCACAACAGTCCTCCTCATTTTACCAGCTTCCTCTCGAATTCATCCTTTCCTATCCATCCCTCTCCACCCCAGCTCGGATCCCCATTTCACCCAGGACAGGGAGTGAGGGAAGCCCTCTAACGGGGTCTTGACTTCCAGGCACCCCCACCCGCACCGACCCACTTTCTATACTCCAGGCCAGAGAGTCTGATCTCACCCTGCCCACGTACTTCCGTGGCTGCCCACCACCTGGCTCCAACAATCAGCCTTCCCGTGTGCACCACCTGGCCTCAGCCTTGTCTCCTGCCACTCCAAGACCTTCTCAATCCCGACGACCAGCCTCACTTGTCAGAGCCCCTTACTTCTGTCTCTAGCTTGCTTTATTCACATTTCCAGGACAAATTTGCTACACTGCGCTGTAATCCCATTTGGCTGTCTCCCCAGCTGGACCTGAGCAACTTGAGGAAGATCTGCCTGCCCTAGGGTCTAAGAGCACCTGATGCACAAGAAGAGCCCAGAAACATCTGGTCAATCTCTTTCCATTTATAACTGTGGAAGCTGAGGCTCAGACACGTAAGGAAAGGCTGCCAAAGTCGCTCAGAAAGAGTCCTTTACTCTTTCAGGAAGAAGTCAGGAAGGAAGACGTTTGCAACCTCCAGAGTCAAGACACCCGAGCCTTCCCGACACCAGCGCTCATATACACACCCTGCCACACCCCACCCTGAGCACCACCACTTCCTACACCCCAGCCCCCATTCCAGGGGCTTCAGACACCTGTGCTCAGGTCAACACGAGCACTCAACTATCCGTGCAATCTCTCCTGCCCCTGGAAACCACAACTCACCTCCTCCTCTGCAACAGACCAACACCCCATTTCCACAAAGGAGGTGCTTCAACATCAAGCCAATTCTTGACTTAAAAATGCACTGTAGTGACTCATTGGTTATATATGTATATGTACATTGCTGCTCTTTCTTTGCATACGAGAGACTGGGAAGATGGGACAGTGTGAATTATCAGAAGAGGAGACAAGATCAAAGGGCTACGATTCACATGGGATTAAAGGGGCCAAAAACACCAAGGTGGTGGCCGGCCCTCCTGCATTCCTAGTTAAGTCATTAATTTAATCAAGGAACGTATTTTTCCCGCCTCAGACAGTAGAAAGAAACTTTACCCCAACTCAAATTTTCACTAATTCTAATAAAGTTCAAACTGTGGCTTAGGAAAAAAAAAAAACGATTAAATATTTTTCCAGTAACAGAATCCTCTTAGTTTTTGCTCACATTTTTTTTTTAAATCCTCCTCATTTAAAAAAAAAAAAAATCCCATGTACTTCAATCCCTACTGACATTTACTGGAAACAAAAGTATGCTACTAAAAATAATTTAAGCTGTTTTTACTGCATTTCTGACCTAGAAAAACTCAGAGTCCTTCAGTTACTTTTTGTTTTGTTTTCTTTGTACGAGAAAGCGAACATACTTTAAAGGTTAGGAATCTCACTGAGCTGTCCCATCTGGAACCTTCAGGTCTGTCTCACTAACCTATTATGACCGGAGATGCCGTATTTACAGACTCGCACACAACACACCACCCCTACAACGAGCACACTCGTGTGCCCCTTATGTGCCGGGTCATGTCCAGGACCAAGCATACAAAAATAAATAGTGCTCTCAGGCAGCTCATATGTCTCCTCCCAGGACACCGTCTGAGTGCACGTCATCTAATGGATTAGGCATGTTTACTCCTCGTAAGCACAGGTCACACGCGATCCTTCGCACTGCAGATCCTGACCATGCCCAGGAGTGGACTCCACAGCCCACTAGTACGTGGTCCACGCTCTCAGGCAGAAGCCTAACCAGCAAGAGGAATCTTGCCAATACAGAAGCACAGTTGAACCCCAGAAGTTACGATTGTGCCCCAGGAAATGTCCAGCCACAGAGACACAGTCCATTTCAGGAACTGGAGCACTATCCACACTGAATAAGGGCTTTCCAGTTTACAAAGTGCTTTTCACAGTTGACCGTGCATCGCAGCTATGGAGCCAAGGTGCCGCCTCTGAAAAGTGAAGCCGTCCAAGGCTCAGACAGGAGCAGCGAGCTGCGGTGCCCACTTCTGAACCAAGGCTTCCTCCCGCCCATCAGCAGCCATCCGTCCCCAGCTAGATTCAGATGAGTTTACCTTCCCAAAATCTAACCACTGGCACAGACACACCTGCGGCCCATTTCTCTGGTTGAGCCTGTTTCTCCTGTCTCCATGATACCTATCACTTCTAGAATATTGGCCATGGGGACCAAGGGAAACTGTCCACAGCTTGTGTTACTAACCTGTATTAATAAAAGCAATGGGAAAACACAATGGTAAATATAATCATGAAATATGTGACTTCACAAGATATTTCTTCCTTGCTTCTGGCTTTTAACAGTGAAAATACTGACAGCTTGTGGGAAGGTGTGTGGAATATACAATCACAAGTTAAAGCTCTAATAGTTTTCCAAGCAGAGCCGGGAGAGTTCCCAGCAGTTTTATGCCCTCGGGAAGGAAACTCTCCTACCAAAGAGGATAAAGGCTCCCGCCCAGCCTCAGTCCTCGGAGAGATCCTGGATTCATTTTTATACTTCACAGGGAGTCAATCCCAAGTGTAAACTCCCAAGACAAGCAGGACTCACGAACCAAGCACCAGAGAGGATCTAGCTCAGGCCAAGGTGCACAGAAGAGCACGTGCGCATGAGAAAGGGACAGAATGGTGTGCGGGCGACGGCCACTTTCCTGGGACTGTTAGCTCCCGGCCCCAACAGGTGGATAATGTTCTGAGATGAAAACCAAATCCTGAACAGCACACACACCTTCATCACGGTTAACACAGATGACTCGGAAAATTAATTCCAGTATCGCCCAGAGGGCAAATCTCCGTGAGGCCCATTTCCCCTGACCCGTGCTGAAGGAAGAACGGAGAGTCTGATGCAGATGTGCCGGGGAGGAACAGGGGGAGGTAGGGAGGGCTCCGCACCCCGAGCCTCCGCCCACCGGGCAGGGTGCTTGGCAGCCTGTGCTGCGGAGATGGGGGGCGGTTCTCAACTCAGCCTCCTCCACCATGGGTGCTGTCAACATCTGCTGGATAAGTGACAGCCCAAGAGGAGGAGGATCTGGGAAGCCTTCACCAGAGAGACGCCCCTGAGCTGCTCTCAGCGGGGACCTCGCCCCAAAGCCCTACCCCGTGGGAAGACCCCAGCTCCTCTCCAGCCGTGGCCATGCCAGCCAGCCCGAGGCAGGCCAAGCAATCCTCCCCACCTTCCAGGTGCTCCCACCTTCTCCAAGCCTTCCCCGAGACATGCATTTTCCATCTGCTTGTGAAAACCATGCCCGACGCCCAGGCCTGCACCTGCCGCCGCCCCCGCCCCAAGCTGCGTGCAGCCACCTCTCCCCGCCCGGCCACAGAGCGCACAGTTCTGTTGGGAAGGCGTTTCCCGGGGTGCCTGTGCTGGTCCTACTGTTGCCCTGGGCGGGGGAAACCCTTGGGAATGGGAAGGCAACCCCTCCTTTTTCACCCAGGAACACTGGATGGTCACAGCTGGGGGAGGGAGACGGCAGGTCCAAGGCCCGCACAGCCCCTGAGCCCCCCTCGGCGCGCGGGTGAGTCCGCACCCCCGACCGGGCGGGTTCCGAGGGCAGGGGAGCCCGAGCCTCTAACCCAGTGTCAGGTGACGTAGGCGATGAGTGTTTGCGGAACCGCGGCTGCTGACTCGGCACACGTGCTTAAAAATTCCATTTTTAGAGCCACATCTCAATCAGTGAAAGGGAAACGTAGTGAATGAGTCATCGACTTCCCGTGTATGAGTAACTGGGTCACAGCAACCAGGAAGTTTCGGTGTTTTTCTTACAGACGCCATGGAAGGCGAGCCTGTCACTGCTTCTAAGTGAGGCTTCTGCGGGACGCCGCTGGTCCGCCTCAAGAAGTCCACCCCTCGGGGTGTGGACTGTCACTAACTTTTCAGAGGAGGGTCCCAGACCATTCTGTGTGACCCCTGCCCCGTGCATGATCTCCGGGCAGCCCCCTTGCCAGGGTGGGACCCTCGTCCCAGCCCTCCCCCTAAGTAAGGGATGGGCACACAGGGCAGGAACCTGGGCTGAGCAGAAAAGAAGAGTGAAGGCTTGCGGAGGTTCTCCCACGGGTGGGCACCCCGGGGGGGGGGGTGCTACACTGGTTCCCTGCCCATCGCCACAGTCCTGCGTGATGACAAAGTGCCAACAGCGACCCTGCTGAGAGCCGTCTCTCAGGGCTTTTGCTTACCTCCAACTTACTCCCTCCAGCGTGGCAGGGGACTACAGACTCTAACCCCGGCTGTAAAGACAGGCAAGCCGGCACAGAGACCCTGGGGCCCCCAGGTCTCAGGGGGGTCCCCAGGGAGCAATTTGAACAACGCTGGAAGTTCCCTGCCTTCGGCCACCGAAATGCTCCCAGCAGGTAGGCCTAGGGCCAAGAAGCGCCGAGGAGGGCAGCAGGCTCCGGGCTCACAGCCCACCACGGAAGCTGCTGGGGCAGCACCTCCTGGCACCTGACAGACGCAGGGCAACGGCCAGCAGGGCACGTCCTGGCCGTGCTGCAGGTGGGCTGGGCCGGGACACGGCCTACTGTGGAGATCTCATGGTTTCAGCACAAACCAGTTTCAGGCCCGTGCGAGAGGGATGTGCTAACCCTACAGAGAAGCCCGTGGCTCAGGCTTAAACCTATAGCTTAAACCCACGCAATCACCTTTCCTCTCTCCCACCTGGAACTGGGAGGTCACAGAACCAAGGATCCAAGTCGATATTCTGACCCGTTCGCTATGGGGACGAACGCCGCAGCGAGAGCAGAGCACAAGTTCCTGGGGGAGACGGTGTGAGGGGCATGGAGTCACAGGCCGGCTACACCAGCAGTAGCCCCACGACGGAAGGCAGCCTCACGCACAGCGAAGAGCCCCTCCAAGAGGAGGAAGGCGGCTCCCTTCCAGAAGATCTCACATGCATGTTACCTCGTTCAGGACGTACCAGATACCTGGGAGCTTACGGGTAGGGGCCACTGGGCATGCCCCACTCCTCACCTGCCTTCTTCACTTAACTACAGATCACGGAGCACTTTCTAAAGGGGCACCTGTGGGTGACAGCCCACTGAACGAACGGGTCTGGCTTCCCTGTCTGTAATGATGGGCACTGTGATTGCTTTCATATAATGTAGATTTTTCTCTGATATCAAAACACACTTATTACAGAAAATACAGAAAAATACAAAGAAAATAAAAGTTGCCTGAAATGCCATCAGAGGTAATCCCTGTTAAAACGTCAGTCTTCTACAGTATGTGTAACTATGCAGATTTTTTTTTTTTTTTAAGATTTATTTATTTGACACAGAGAGAGAGACAGCTAGAGAGGAAACACAAGCAGGGGGAGTGGAAGAGGGAGAAGCAGGCTTCCCATGGAGTAGGGAGCCGGACGTGGGGCTCGATCCCAGGACCCCGGGATTATGACCTGAGCCGAAGGCAGATGCTTAACAACTGAGCCACCCAAGCGCCCCTGCAACTATGCAGATTTATCCCTGGCTGCCTTCATTTAACATTCTATTATGCAATTCTCCACAACAAACCTCTAATGACCGCATTCCTCACTGAGCCGTCTCCTGCTGATGCATTTCAGTGGTTTCCAAATTCTCACTTTAAAAATTAAATGCTGTGCTGAAGACCCACGTAGGAACATCTCTACCTACATCCGTGGAGAGGAAGCAGGGGGCCAGCCAGAGGGCTTAGTGCACGGGGGGACCACCCTCCGCAGCACCAGCCCCAGGGCTCCCGTGGCCCCAGCCCACCATCTCTGCCCTCTCCCCGGTGCTCTCCTTGCCCACCCTTCCACCCGCACATTGAAAACACAGCCGTCCAGACCCATCTTCACCCCTCGCTGGCTTGGGCTCCAGGCTCCCAGCCTCTAGAACAATGGACTTGCTGACCAATTAATCTTCTAAATCCGACCCTAGGCTGCAGGCAGTGCCCAGGCCATGCATGGCCCCGGCCCCCAGGGAGCGCAGGGTCTGAGAGAGAGAGAGAGGCAGGTGTTCACAAACAGGAAGAGGACTGGGGTCTTGAGTCCAGATTCCCAGCCTCAAAATCTACAGGACCAGCGCCTTCTGTGCCCCCCAGTGCTGCTGCCGAGCTCTGCCCTGCCCACCCGCCACAGTTCATCTCTGCCCTCCCAGCTACCCTGCCCAACAAGTCGGAGGCCTCCTGGCCACGGGCACACCATCACTTCAAGGCTCAGCTTGGGACCTGTGTTCCTGATGCCCCACATAGCACCAGGCCTTGGGGCGTCCTGGGCTCCTCAACCACCATGCTTTGTTTCAGTCACTTCCTGGTGTCCAGGTGACCACACGATGTGTCCAGGACACATCTCTGTTGGCCTCAGCACCTAGCCAGGAGCCAGCCAAGTGCCCCCCGAAAAAACCCAGGAGACGCGCGTGTGGGAGGCCAGGCCCAACAGGAATGAGGTACTGCTCCTCACTTCTCAGCACCCCCCGCCCCAGCTCCACTGCTTTCCCTAGTCCTTTACCCCAGCATTCTGTGATTTTTCTCTCTTAGGGACGTCCTGGCTTCCTCGAGAGACACGTGAGCTCCAAGGCCCAGCTCTGCCTCAGGATGAAGCCACACAATCCAGGCGTGGCGGGCAAATTCGGAGCCCATGGCGCTGCCACCGGGCAGCACGCACCTGCTTCCGTGGCCTGCCTGCCCCTCTACCGTGGCCCACACCCGGGCAGCTGGTCTGGCTTCCCGAGGTATAAGTCCCGCCACCAGGCGTCCCCAGGACCAGTCCTGACCAGGCCGAGCGCCCTGATGGTCAGACACCCTGCCCACCATCTGAGGACCAGAGAAGCCCAGCCCTTCGGAGGGAGGCCCAAGGGGAGCATGCACCCCGGAGCCCAGGATCCATGCAGCCAACTCGGAGGGTCTGTGAACTTGGACTGAGCTCTAAGTGAAATGCAGCGCTCCTTTCCACTATGAACAAGGACAACCAACCACATCGGTATGTACCTATGACACAGGAAAAACACAAGGACTCCCCTGTCACACGGTGGCTGTTAACAGGTACCGCAAAGTGGGTTTAAACTCACTGCTACTTTGGGGCACCTGGGTGGCTCAGTTGGTTGGGCATCCGACTCTTGGTTTCAGCTCAGGGCATGATCTCAGGGTCGTGGGGTCGAGCCCAGAGACAGGCTCTGCACTCTACTTGGAGTCGGCTTGGGGTTTCTCCATCCCCCACCCCAGTTCGTGTGCACTCTCTCACCCTCTCCCTCTCTCAAATAAATAAAAAATCTTTAAACTCACTGCTACTTCAAAATCAAACGTGGTAACGTTTGTTTTGTTATTTTGTTAAGTGTATTTCAACATGACCGGCTTTCCTCGTCATCCTATGTATTTTGTTCTGTGCCTTGAATAACATTATTCTGGAAAGGGATCCACCCATAACCTTCACGAGACTGACAAAGGGGTTCATGACCCCAACTACGTGAGAACTGCATGCTCTAAGGAGACAGGGTGGCCTCATCTCTGAGCAGAGAAGACAGTGTCTCAGTTCCCAGTAACGTCACAAAACCTCCCCGGTTTGTGGCGGTGTGGAGGGTGGGCGGTGTGCCGGTCCTCGGACGGGGAGGGCCCTGCACACAGCACCACGCCCTGCAGGCCCGAGAACTGGGATTTCCGTCTCCGTGGCTGCCCCACAAGTGCCTGTCCCTGATGTGATGTGAGCTCATGATTTACCGGCTGCCATGACAACCGGTCTCCAGGCTCATCACACAGGCCGCCTACCAGGCAGGGGCTCGGCGTTGGGAATCAGAAATCAGACATCCTGCTAAGGCCTGACAGCATGGCCTTGCGTTTAAAGCGCGAGGCCAATCTGTGTCCCAAGACCCAACGTGGACGCAGTCTCAGGACCTCACCGCTCTGTCTATTCACCTAGGAGTAAATTGGGGGAAGAAGTGAGCAGTCGCAAGTTATCTGGCGACCGGCAGAGAAAGCCCGCCGCAGACGAGCGTAATTGTTCAGAGAAGCTCTTCATTTCTGCTGTTTTCTAAATACTGAAGCACATGGAACTGAATTCTTAAAAAACCTTGCGAACCCATAGGGCCTGGACGCTGGCGGGCAGATGCGGGCTCACTGCGGCCTCGGCCCAGCCCCACGCACCCAGCCTCCTCCTCCCACCTCCACGGCCCGTCTGCCTGGCAACCAGGACAAACGCAAATGTCTCGGCGCCTGCTTACGCCATCAGGCCAAGATCAACATCCTTGGCCACTGATGACACATAATAAATAGTAGCAGAATTTGGGGCCAGAAGTCACCTTGGAAACCGAGGGGAGAGAATAACTCACCCTTTCCCCCAAAACCTGCTCTGAGTCACAGACTGTGAGCCTGGCTCCAGGCGGGTCTGGGGACTTCTGCCTGGGGGAGGGCGGGGAGAGAGCCCATGGAGAGGGGAGCGTGGGACAACCCTCCCCCCGCCCCCCCGCCAGTGTTCCTTTCACGACATCTCACTGGAATCCAGAATCTTCCGAAACAAAAAGACCTGCGTGACTCCTCACCCCTGGGTGACTTAAATGTTCCTCAAGAAAAATCTAGCTCACAGAGTCATTAAATAAACGCAGAGTCTGACTCTCAGTGACTGGCAAGTGAAGCATGTTCCAGGCTTTGTATTAACTGGCTGTGGGGCTGGCACAGGGCATCCCTCCAGGAAGGGAGCCCAGCCCACCAGCACCCGTGTCTCAGCGGGACCAGGATATTCGAAGATTTGACATTGAACACCATGAAGCTATTGTCAAGCTCCTTCCAGAACCTCGAAGTGAGCATTAGTATTCAATGTCATGTATCCTCCGGTTTCCTTTTAGAACTCTGTTTTCATTATATTGGGTATCAGCCAGAAACTATGACAAAACTAAAACAAAAGAAAGTGACAAAAATAGCTCACGGCTATCCAGCCCTGCCATGCCACTATGTGGGCCAAGCCCGCGTCAGCTCCTTTGGGGCTGAGTGGCTGGTCAGGGCCCCCAGCCGCGCGGTGGCCGAGCGGGACCACCACCCAGGTCTGTGTGTCTCCTGTACCTTTGCTTTCACCATGGGCTAAAAAAGGACAGGTTCTGACCGCTCCCCAGGGTACAGACTAGAAAGCAGATGCTGTCCGACCAGCACTCTCCTGCTACAACCAGGACATATGGCTGCCCACTTGGCGAATCCACCTGTTGCCTACACAGGCCGGTCTCGCCTATGGCCACCCAAGCCAACGGAACGACAATAACACAATCACGGCAGCCTTTCTGGTGAACTGAATGGACGCATTCTCAGAATGAAGCGCTAAGAATGCAGACAGAAACATCTGCTCCTGTCAGCTGGAGATAAAACAACTACACGCGCTCTGCAAAACTGCAGTGTTAGACCCGGGCGACCGACTAGCCAACTGTGAGGGGAAAAAAGCAAAAACCCCAAACCAAACCTCGCCTGAGTTCCCAGAGAGATGGGTTTTTGTCTGGTCAAACGCCAAGGCAGGGGGCTTCTGCTCCCACATCCAGTGCAGGCAACACAGCCGAGCAGAGAAGAGCCCAGCTGGGACGCGGTCTGTAACTGCCAGCGCTCAGCCCCAGCCCCAACCTCCACAAGCCCACCTCCGCCTGGGAGCTCCCCAAGCTCGCAAGGGCACACCGAAAGTAAAGTGGGACACGAGGGGGGTCCCAGAGGTGGACTGAGGCTAGCAGGTGTGCATAATCACTGCCTAGGAGGAACTCCACTCTCAGCACACGGGACCCAGGCATCTGTGCTCAGGACGCAGGTGGCCCCGCTAGGACACTAAATGTGAGCCCCGAGGGCAGGGGGCTCAGAAAACACTCCACGGCCGATGCAGACCATCAGGAGTCCCTTTCTCCAGCAAGAGGACGTGCCCACACCCAAGGGAGGCACTCTCTTCCGCCCCTCACCCTTGGCCAGGTTTTCTCCGCACCTCCCACTCTGAATGAGGATGAGGAGAGACAGAAGAACCCAGACAAAACCCTAGGCAGGCTCCCAGGACAAGGCGGGGGAAGGACAGCCCTGCAGGGAAAGAAGCCAACCATGGAGTCAAAGAGCTGTTCTCTCGAAATGTGTCACCTTCATGCAGGCCACAGTTCCTGTAAGTCTTTTCTTCCTCTCTTGGTAAAAAAAAAAAAAAAAAACCCTCTGGGAAATTCCAATCTGTCACAGCCTGGTTCTTGGCAACACCCAAAGAAATGGCCCTGGGAGGCAACGGGGAAGAGGGAGAAGAAGCCAGTCACTCTAGGGGGGCAGCGGTGAGGGGGCGAGGGGCTGGGCGAAGCAGGTGCTCCCAGGTGAGGGTGCGGTCCTGGCAGGTGCCCAAAGCGGGGAGGAGGCAAGCCAAGTCGTCAGGAAGATTGCTACTCGACTGCCTCACTCAACTTTTGTGCTTGAATGAGTAATACTCCAAAAATATTTTAACCTCATTTTAGTGAGCAATACAGCACGCATAAGAATATATGACACATACGTACAGTTTAGGATCAATTATAAAACAAACATCCAACTACCCTCATGCCAGTGACTAACAAGATTATTCTCTATCTTCGTTGCAAACTCAAAGAACTTCACCCACAAAGAATTTTTAAATAGGCTTTTGTGAACCTCCAACCATCATTTAAAACACTATTTCTTTGAGATCACCCCTGTGATCTGTAAAAAGAAAAATTTCCCATAAAAATTGTTGTAATAAACTTCCCCCCATGTCAAAGATATCCCCTCTGACCTAACCCCATCTGTCTTTAGTGAACAATATTACAAATACTGTAATAAAAATAAGGAGGAATTAAAGAAATACTTACAAAACATAAATTATCTCCCACCGAAACGTCCCCCAAACGGCTGGTGTGAGCCCCACCCGCAGCTGTCCTGCTCCGTGGACCAATGGTTCTTTCACGCACTTGTCAGAAAACTTAGCCATGCGAAGTAAGCACTTTACAAAAGCTCGGTGAATACACGAGACTATCCTATAGTGCATTTCCCTCACACTTCTCCACAGCACTTACCAGTTTTGACTTCCTATTTATTTTGTGATTCTCTGACTAGTAATTGCCTCTCCCACTAGAATATAAGCATCACCGGGGCAGGGATTACATCTGGTTTTGTACAACTGTTGAATGAATGAATGAATGAACTGATGAATAAAAGAATACCTCAATACCACACTCACTCTCTGTAGAAACGATTTGTCACTCAATGCCAAGCATTTTATGGCAAAAACACGAAGCATTTATGCAAAGACTATTATTCCGTCCTCTGCAAGCTGTCTCCACCATTTCGACTCAAGAAGCTGCATTTATCAAGCACCTACTACACTCGGGGTGCACTCCAGACACCTCCTCACCTATCCTTGCATCCACCCTCCTGGACGCGAGCTATCTTCACTTCACAGACAGGAACCAGGGTTCCCTGGAGGGTGACTCGGTGCCAGGCCAGCAGACCGCAGAGCAAAGACTGTCCAGCTGAGCCCTCTGCCAACATGGCCCATGGAATCAACCAACCTCCCTCACAGAAGAGTTCTTAGGACATCTCTCATACTTCAGGAACGTCTTTTTCCCCAAAGAACCTAAATCCTTCTTTTTATCACCCCAAACGTACAAGAATCTAACCTACCACCTTTCTGTTGCCATCCCTCTTAAGCAGAAAGTTCAGTATTTTACACTCTTTGACAGTAACAAATCCATCCCAGTTACCAAGGACATCTCTCAACACCAACAGAAAATGTGTAACTACCGTTTCTAGTGCGTGTATTAGTTTAAGCTCTCCCCCGAGACCTTAGGAAGAAATGGGACTCCCGGTGCACCATGCACGCTGCAGAAACCTCCACGTGCACCTTCTCGTCTACTCCTCACCCCAGGTCAGGCACGAGGGACCCCCGGCTTACAGAGGAGACCCTGGGAAGGCTACTGACAGCACAGCTGGGCTCGGTGCAGGTCCTGTTGCTAGTAGAGCACGTGAGCTCTGCGGCCAGGCCAAGTCTGCCTCAAGTCCTTTGGAGATAGTGGGTATATTGAAATCAAATGAATTCTTTAAAAGAGACGGATGACCTAACAGTGCATAATAATGTAGGTCCCCCAAATTCGTTCAATTAGCACTCGGCGCCACGTAACTGAGGTCTGACTGTGTGCCCGGCCCCGTACCAAGCATTTCATATACACCAACTCTGTCTGATTCCACTCGTGCAACATTTCCTGAGCGCCTACTGCGTCCCTGTCCTCAGGGCGCTCACCTCCGAAGACGGCAGGCAGAGAATCACGAGGGACGGCAGGAGCGGCCGTGAGGACAGTGCGGGGTGGGCTGAGCCGGCGTTTCAGTCGTGGGATGGGAGAGAAGGAAAGCTGACACAACTCTGAGTATCTCAGGGGAAAGTTAAGGTGAGCTCTCTCACATCTTATTACAAAACAAACTCCAAATGGATACAAATTGTAATAGCTAACACTTCTAAGTGAAACAAAGACATCCAAAGAAATACTTCAAAATTTAATAACGTATCATTTGGGAGTCAGAATGCTTTCTTTCTTGGAGCCAAAATGCAGGGCTCACAAAGATGAGTCTGACTACATAAGACTTTTAGAGCTTCTCTGATTGCCCAACAAATTCAGAAAATTTTGTGACAATAAATTCACAAACCTGAAAATGTAAACCTGGATATACAGAGTTTATATAAATTACTAAGGATTTGGGACGCCTGGGGGGCTCAGTCGGTTAAGCGACTGCCTTCGGCTCAGGTCGTGATCCTGGAGTCCCGGGATCGAGTCCCGCATCGGGCTCCCTGCTCAGCGGGGAGTCTGCTTCTCCCTCTGACCCTCCCCCCTCTCATGTGCGCTCTCTCTCTCATTCTCTCTCTTTCAAATAAATAAATAAAATTAAAAATATATATATCCACAGTGATTATTCCCAACTGCTCACATTCCAACTGATCTTCCTACTCTTCTTGATACCTCTATTTGTTTGAGTGGGCACATTATATTTATTATTAGAAAAATAATAATAAAGCTACCTTTTAAAAACTGACAAAAGCAACTACGAACAAATTCTGGGAGGAGGATAAATGGGTGTTTACTATTCTGTTTTTCTCTGTTCGATATTTTCCAAAGTTAAATAAAAACTAAGAGGTAAACATAGTACCTCACTAACAGACATCCAGAGAGATTTAAAACCTTGCCCAATTCAAGATTTGAGGCGGGTCTGTTATGATTCCCATGTATATTCGAAGCCCCAGGGACGCAAACACGTGGAGAGGCTGGCGCCCGGCTTGGCAGAGACGCTCCATCATCGGTAAGATGGGCGGCCACGGGCCACGTGCCACCTGCCAGTGCCACCAAGTGCAGCATCTGACCCCGGCCCCACGCTGCAGCCACGAGGCCCTGTCCCAGGGAACCCCTTGGTGCCTGCCAGTCCCTGGGACTTGCCCAAGGGCACCCCACAGGGCAGGATATAAACCCACACATCCTTGCCCCAAAACTCCTCATGCTCTTCTTCCTGACCGCAAGCCAGCATGTTACTTCAAGTACAAGATTAAAGCCATGATTTGGATTTTCTATCCCAGATAAAGGGAACCCATACTGAAAGTGCATAAAAGAAAAAAAACTCAGAAGACCTATTTCCACTCATTTATAAATGTGCCCCACGGCCCTACCTCAGCAGGAACCCCACCACTTTGCACAGCTGTCTGACTCGGGATGGGGGGATCCCCTGTCTCCCTCCCTTCACTTACATGGTTCAGTTTCTGAGGCGGCCAGAAACCACCTCATTTACCTACACCCTTTCCAGCACGCACACGCCGAGGGTCTCGATGCCGAGCGCACACTGCCATTCCCCACGAGGCTGCACCATTAGTCCTGGAGAGTGGCATTGGTACTCGGGCAGGGTGGGGCCGGCCCAAGCAGCCTCCCAATCCAGCTAGAGCCTTGGCCACCGAATGCAGGTAGCCACCAGCGTTTTATTTATTATTATTTTTTTTAATGGAAAAGAAAACGAACGCAGAGACCACGAGTCGCCTCAGGGCAAGCACCTTCCGTGAACGTGCAGAGGTACCACAGCTTCCCCCCCCGCTCTCCTGGCAAGCAAGGCGGGGCCACCGAGCGGCTTCTGGGGCCAGGGCTCCTCTTTCCAGGGGGGCTCACTCCTGACTTCAAGCCTTAACGTGGGTAATGGCCTCACAGTAAGCATCCGGGTATCTCTAGCGAACGCAAATCCACCGAAACCAGATCCATCAGTATTAGCTCGTGAGGCCCGGTGAATTTTAAGAGAGAGAACAGGAATCAGGAAGAAGAAAACGATAGCAAAAATGAAAAACCACAACTTCAGTCCTGTCCCACGGGGCTCCTGAGTGAAGTCTTAATTTTTTGCCAGTCTTGAAAAGAATAAACATCTATTTTTACCAGCAAGGCATCTCCCCATCATCTGCTAACACACAACCGTGTCATCCGCCCGCCTGCGGAACTGACAGGTGACAATGGGTGCCCAGGCTGCAGGGCACCTGTCCACCATCAAGTGAGTAATTCTATGTGGTCCAACACAGAAGGAAAAGGAGGAGGAGGAATGAGACCAGACAGCACGAAGGGCTGAGGGCCCCACAAAGCAGCTCAGCCGCTCAGTAAGGCAACACGGGCGGGAAAGGGACGTACACAAGAGTTCCCACAGCCTTATGGAGGACAAAGTCAGGGGCTTCGTCAGACATATTGAAGCCATCACACCCAGAAGAAGTATCTTAGACCAAGGCAGCAGGACCCAGCAGGATCCGCCGGTTTAGGGTCAGCGACCTGAGGTATGACATCACAAAGCAGCTCCTTCTGACCCACTACCAAACCTAGAAGACCAAACCCGGCTTAAATCCTGACCTGCCGTGATGTTACATTTCTTCCTGTTTAGCCCAATCACTTCCACAGAACCTTATCCAGGACAATCCCCTGCCCTTCCCCATTCCCTGCCAGGCCTGACGGCTGCCCAGGACAACACCTCCATCCCCCCATTCAAATGAGCCCGCCAGGTGGCAGGACCCCCAGCGACTCTGGGCTCTCTGTGCACGGGTCACCCTGCACGCTGCAGCAAGCCCCCAACTCAGCTTCCACCTGCCCTCTCCCTCCCCAACCTGCCCTGCTCCTCTCCATGACCTGCCCCTCCCTTCCTCCCCTAAAAACCAGAGCTACCGCTGACGTCATCTCTCCTGGAAACCCCGCGGGGCCCAGAGCCAACTGGAGCGCCTGCCACCTCTGGCGGGACAATCCTTCCGATGTGGCGGTTCACAAGACCCACCTCACTGGCTACTTCTCTGGTTCTACGTTCTTGTTCAGTCTGTTCAACCACAGCAACATGATAATAACACACCACGTTCTCCAACTCACCCCCTCCTCTGTGACGCCTTATCACACATGTAGCTACCGACGCCAGCTCGACCTTGGATTTCAGATGTTTGTGGCCGAGCTGCAGGTCTTCCCACAGACCCCGAGGCTGAGCTGTGGTGCCCACCCTGTGAAGCTGTGTGGCCAGCTGGGGGCTGCGCCTCTGCCATGAGAACCCGTGGTGAGGGGGCCCCTCATTCACGGGGATGTGCATTCACACCACCTGTAAGGTA
This sequence comes from Mirounga leonina, assembly GCF_011800145.1. NCBI lineage: Eukaryota > Metazoa > Chordata > Mammalia > Carnivora > Phocidae > Mirounga > Mirounga leonina. The sequence goes on from NW_023270415.1 coordinate 79,514,772, forward strand.
CGGGCAGCCCTCTAGCTGAGAGCATTCCCACAGACCTGACAGTGGCCCAGCCAAACGTTCCTTACACTGTCTGAAAATCAAGACCCTCTCATGGTTTAGACAACGAGAGAAAACCCAGCAGACAAACCTGGCAACTTCAAGGGACTTCTTGGACCTAATAAAGGTTATCCAATAAAAACTTCCTGAAAACAGCACTCCCACTAAAGCAGTATTAGATGGATTTCTTTTGAGGTCAGAACCAAACAGTGAGGCTTGAAATCACCACTTCAACAGACGTTAGCAAGTGCAGTAACAAAAGAAACAACATGCCGTGAAACAAGACCGCGAAACTGCCACAGGTAGATGACACGATCTCCTGTATAAAATTAAGATAAAATTCACAGACAACGGTTAGAACTAAAAAGAATTCAACAAGCTTGCTAAAAACAAGACTCTAAAAATCCATTGCATTCCTACACCTGAACAACTACTAATTAGGAAAATTACTTTTACAAAGATGCCATTTACAAACAACAAAAACCACAGGTACAAAGGAGGGACAAGGATTGAATGTGCTTGAAAGAGATCTCAATTAATTAGTCTTGTGCTCAGTGATCGCCTTTGCCATCTGGCCTCATGGTAATGTATGTTCTCTGTTCAGACCCCTGCTGCACATGATAAGTCAGCATCACAGGGGGCTTAAAGATCCAAGAAATGTTCACTTGTTCGTAGAAAAAGGAAGTCGGAGGGACGCCTGGTGGCTGTCAGTTAAGCGTCCAGCTCTTGATTTGGGCTCAGGTCATGGTCTCGGGGTTGCGAGACTGAGCCCTCCATTGGGCTCTGCACTGGGGTGGAGCCTGCTTGAGATTCTCTCTCTCTCTCTCTCTCGAAAAAAAAAAAAAAAAAAAAGGAAGCCAGATTCTGGGTGGTTACTTCCTACCAGAATTGAGAAGGTGCGATGTTTAACTCTATTAGTGATATTGCTGAATTAGATAAGATACTCCCCAGCAACGCCTCCCAATTATTATAATCTAAGTGCCAGGTGTCCCAAATGGCCCCTCACCTTTTCTGTAATGTTGGCAACACATCTGGCAAGGCAGGGATTTTCACCAATTTGCAGAAGAGACACAGATGGACACAGGTGAAGTGACTCGCCTGAGGTCACGCAGATCCATGGTGGCAGGGCTAGGACCTGAACTCAGACACCTCTGATTCCAAAGTCTGGACTCTTCTGGGAGCCACAAGGCCTCCTCTGGCCACCTGGCTGGGTCAGGATGGACTGGAAGGGTAAGGAGCTCGTAGCTGCCATGGGATGGCAGAGGGCTGAAAGCGCTCACACAGATTCAGGCTTTCCTGTGCACTGTCAGTCAAGAACAGCAGGCATCTGACGTCTATCCTGAGCCGCCCAGCCAGGTATGAGGCTCTGCCTTGGAACGTGATATAGGATCTAACTGAGTGTTTTGAAAGGACACTACAGCAGCAGTTTTAAAGCAGCCCAAACCCTTTGCCATTGAGAGCTGGGGTCCACGTCCCCTCCCCTTGAGTCTGGGCAGGGTAGAAGTGGAAACGATGGGGATCTGGGAGGCTGGGTCAGAAGAGGCCACGCAGCTTCCTCCCGCTCCCTGGGAACGTCTGTGTTCCAGATACTTCCTCCTGATACGCTTCCTTGAAGAACTCAGCCCAAGCCACACAGAGAGGCTGCACAGGCACTCTGGCCAACAGTCCCCACTGAAACCAGCCTTGGCGTCAACCCAGCCCGGGTGTCAGACGTGTGGGTGGAGAGGTCTCCAGATGGTCCCAGCCCTGAGCCACCCCCTCCCTCCTTCCTGGCTGAGGCATGCTGGAGCAGAGAAGCAGCGTCTCCCGTCTGTGTCCGGCCCACGTCTCTGACCCACAGAGTCCGTGAGCAAAACAGCTGCTGATTCAGGCCGCTCGGTCTGGACGGCTTTTCCCACGGCAACAGGTAACGGAAGCAAACATCCGAGTTTCTGTGGCGCCCATCAACTAGATCTTCCTGGCCGAAGTGCTGCCCCCTGCCAGGGCCCCCCATTCAGTACAGTTTAGATGTCCAACTGCCACTCAGTCCTGGGACAACAAAGAAGGCCATACGAGCACATCTTAAATACCCATGCTGTCGAGGAAGGAGACCTCTGCCAATCACGTCCTCACCCGAGGAAATGGGGGACACTACCAACAGGCCTGGAAAAGCTGGGTCTCGGGCTGCCAACAGCACGCAGCCCAACACAGGGAAGGGACATCCTGCTGCAAAGCGCCTGGAAGAATCGGGCTTTTGGATGCGCTGCAGGGCTCACAGGGACACCTCTACGGGCAGAAAGAAAAAACAAGAAGCTGGTCAGCTGAGCACAGGCGGGCTCCCCAGGGATCCAGGGTTGATACAATGCTGGTCTGAACCTGGGCCCCACCTGTGACACCAACACCGTGCTGCTGATTGGCCCCACGCTTCCGTAGAGACCTCCAGCCTCCCGTGACCCCACCAGCAGCCTGTCCGATCCAGGCCAAACATCCGGCACCTCCTTCCCGCACCCTCCCCTCAGCTTCGGACTCACGGACGGCTTCACAGAGGGCATCACAGCCCCCAGAAGAGCCGCCCCCCCCCCCAGACCCCCACCTCCGTGAGCCTCTGTCGTCGGGAAGAACTATGGTGTCCTCGCCGGGCCCAGCCCCCCACCTGCAGATCGGTGCCTGAAGTCAGGGACACGGCTCCAGCAATCCCTCCTTCTCTGTCATAAACCTCCCCTCTCAAGAGGGCTATTCCCAACAGGAGCCCAACACGCTGCACTTACTTCCATTTTAAACAAAATGAGACAAAGACCGAGAAAAGATTGTTCTAAGGCATAAGAAAGAAAAACACAGATCCGCTATAAAGCAACTCTGATTAGACAGAAGCTGACTTCAAAACTGCCCCCAAACCCCAAATATTGCCGAAGTGTGAAAAGAAAGTAACTCTCAACCTGGGAGTGTCTTCTTGGAGAAACTCTACAGAACGAGCACAAAGATGTTCACAGGTAAAAAGTGAACCCCAAGAGACTCCAGGAGCGAAACAATCTTTGGCTCCCACTCTCCCCCAACCATCAATCCACTGGTTGTGTTCAGTCGCTTCCTAGTTCTTCCGCAGCTCTTCAGGCGGACCGGTGTCCCCCCCACACAGACGGAGCTGCTCCTGCAAGGTCACCACATCACATGGTCAACCCTCCACCCACCTGCGCCATCGGCAGGCCCTGACGGTAAGCGAGTCGCTCCTTCTCTGTCCAGTGTTGGCTGCATCCAGCTGCTCCTGGTTCCTCCTGCCTTCCTGCCTCTTAGTCCTGGACCCTGCTCACTAGCTCTGCCCCATCCACCCACCCACCCATGCACCATCCACAGCAGGCCCTTGGTGATCTCACCTAGTCAAATGGCTTCCAGCACTCTCTATATCCTGACCACCACTGGGTGCCTCTCTTGTCCCCATGCCCCCAGGAACCTCCTGCTGCCCTCCAGCTGAGGTCCAGTAGACACCACAGACTCTACGTGTCCCAGATCAACTCTTGCCGTCCCTCAGACCTGCTCCCCATGACTGCCCCTGCTCACACCCACTCCCTTGCCCTCCCTCTCCCAATTCCGACTTGGTCACACTAGGTGGCTCCACATCCTATCCTCCCATTTTCTCTGCCCCTCCCCAAACCAGGCAGATCCCCCTGACTCCTCCAAACCCACCTGACAGAGTCACCAAGACCCTGTGTTATCTCTCTCTCTCTCTCTCTCTCACACACACACACCGTGTCTTCATCTCAATCATGAGGCCACTGCTCAGGGCCACAATGTTGTCACCCCTGACTTTCCCTCACGTCTAGACCACGTCTAAATCTTCCTGCCTCCACCTTTAAGACACACACCACGGACCTAGAATCCATCAGTGTCCCCCTCTCCACTGTGAGTACACAGGTCCGAACCCTCACTACCTTCCAGGGGATTATTCCGAGATTCCTAACTGGTCCTCTCTCCACGCCCACCCCCACCCCCGTGTCTACACAGCAGCCAGGAGCTGGAGGGCAGACTCTGCTCAAACCCTCCAGCGGCATCCTGTCTCAGCGGAGGAGTGAGGAGCGGCGGGCCCCGGCCTCCCCCCATCTCCTCCTCTCCCCTTGCACCCTGCCCCCCCCCCCGCTTCTGCTGGGGCCTTCCTCCCCCAGATGCCCTGCAGCTTGCTTGCCCTGCAGCTTGCTCGCTCGCTCCCAGGTCTGTGTTCAAGTGGCGCCTTCTCAGAGAGCCCTCCTTGTGCCATCGCCCCCCCCCCCTCCGGCTCTGCCCGTCTCCACGGCCCTGCAGTGGGCGCCGTGTGGGCAGGTCCTCCCCGGCCCCGGCCCCGGCCCCAGCAGTGGCGCCCGTTTCCTCCCTGTCCTCCACCCCCCTCCCCCCGCTGGCTGCAGCGGGGCGGCCAGGCCCGAACACCCAGGGAGACTCTCGGGGACTTTGTGCACCCCAACGACTCCGTCCCTCTGTAGCCAGTGTTTTCTACAATGAACACAGAAGAATCCCCCCTCCTCTTTTTAAGGATTTTATTTATTTATTTGAGAGAGAGAAAGCACCCGCGGGAGCAGAGAGGAGGGGCAGAGGGAGAAGCAGGCTTCCCGCTGAGCAGGGAGCCCGATTCGATCCCAGGACCCTGCGATCATGACCCGAGCCGAAGGCAGACGCTTCACCAACTGAGCTACCCAGGCGCCCCAGTCCTTTTTTTAAAGAGAGTAAGAGAGGTTAAAAAGTCAACATTATGAAGGGAAAACTTCAGCTTCTGTTTGTATCTTTTTTGTGATAAACATGGATTCTTTTTACACATCAAAATCTTCCCGGGCTGGGTACCTGTGGGGTCACATCCGCTACGCTGCCAGCGACAAAGGAAAATAAAAATATTTCCTCTCCTCGGGGCGCCTGGGCCGCTCAGTCGGTTGGGCGACTGCCTTCGGCTCAGGTCATGATCCTGGAGTCCCGAGATTGAGTCCCGCATCGGGCTCCCTGCTCGGCGAGAAGCCTGCTTCTCCCTCTAACCTTCCCCGCTCTCATGTACTCTCTCTCTCTCTCATTCTCACTCTCTCAAATAAATAAATCTTTAAAAAAAAAAATTTTCCTCTCCTCAGCAATATATTTAGCAATCAAGCATTTCAACTCAGACTTCAGTGTAAGAATACTCCCATGTTTATTTTCAATTACAATCCCTCTATTTTGTGAAAAGTAGTGTTATTTTAATGTTAACAAAACAAGGCACACATTCAATAGTAAATATCATGGTGCTATTACCAAAACAAACAAACAAATCCCAGAATGTTCCTTATCCCAAGAAAAGCATCTGAAAAGATTAAGTAACAGAAGCTTTAGCTTTGTTTTGAGTCAAATTTCCCTGCATGCTTCAGCAAGGCTCCTGCCTCAGATACCTGTGGCTCAATCCAATCGGAGGGAGTGCTAATTCGACTGTAATCCCCTTACTTGGAATGAGTACAACTCCCTGAGGGGATACTTAAAAGCAAATTTACCAAACGACAGACATCAGAAAATTCTCTCAATTTGTACAGCTAGATATTTGAAATGTCACTTCTAAATACTGGCATCCTGTAGAGGTACAATTTTTTTTTTTGAGTCGGAATAATTAATTAGGAGTAAATTTGTTGAAAATCAAGCAGATAAAATCCCCAGGGCTGTTGGGCCTCTTTAATCAATTCTTCCATAAGAGAGACAAGCCCACAATTTAACATAAATAGACATGTACTCTGCGTTCTTCAAAAGGCTGAAAAGAAATTAGTGACACTTGCACATATCTTAGATGATGGACTGTGCCAGATGCAGGACCCTGCACAATTATGGCATTTTTCCATCCACATCAGGCTCCAGCCACTACCTAGATCTTGACTCATCTGATATCTGTGAGGCAGGGGGAGGGGGCTGCTTTCCCTGGCAGCTGGTGAAAACTAGAGTTGAGGTCTCCTGTGTCCTGGCGGACCCCGTTTAGCATAAGGTGGGATCCCGATGTCACTTTTGGCTGGTCATGAGCCAATCAAAAATGCACACCTTAACATGAAGTATGCTGGTACCTTCAAAGCTCACAGCTGAGCTTGGAAATCTGGATTCAGGAATGTGCATAAAATGACCCAGGGTCAGTTTTCTGAAATCATATTAGACTTCACAGAGCACAAAATGGACCCTCTTAACCATCTTACAGTGGACAATTCAGTGGCTTTGGTGCCTTCACGACGCTGTGTGGCCGCAACCACTGTCTGCTTCCAGGACATTTTCACCACCCCCAAAAGAAACCACACACTTCCTTCCCATTCCCTCCTATCCTCAGCCCCTGGCAACCACTGATCTGCTTTCCCGTCCCTGTGGATTTACTTACTCCGGGCATCTCATATAAACGGACTCGTATACGTGGCTTCTTTCACCGAACACAATGTTTTTGACGTTCATCTACGTGGTAGCTTTCACAGACTCCCCGTGAGGAGCTCGCTCCAGGAACCAGCTCGCGGTCACACAGCCCACTGTCCACCTGCCTGCCCCGGCCAACAACCAGGAGCGAGTATCTGGGGCTGCCTGGGGCTTTCGGAAGAGCTGTGCGTTGCACTCACTCCTGTAGGATTCCTGCCTTGGCGGGAGGAGACAGCCTGGAGCCGCTGAGGGGGGCCCCCCGGCATCAGACCCACGAGAGCACCCGGCCCCGCCAGCCCACGGCGGCCCACGGCAGAGGCTGTCTGAAGCTACAGTTTTGGGGGCACTAAGTAGATGATGCAGTGAAAGACACACGTCCCTAAAACCACCGGGTGACCAACACATGCTCTGCACTGTGGGGAACGTCGGAAGCAGACATGGCCCCATGGGCAGCAGCTCCTAGCCAGGAGTTAACGTCCGCGGAAATGACAATGACACAGCAGCCACGTTCAGGTGCGTTGGAATTCTTGGCTGACCATGCGCACCAACACTAATTCAAACACACCAGCAATAAAAGAGCAATTCTTTTTTTTTTTTTTTTTAATTTATTTGAGAGAGAGAGAATGAGAGAGAGAGAGAGAGAGAGGGTCAGAGGGAGAAGCAGACTCCCTGCCGCACAGGGAGCCTGATGCGGGACTCGATCCCGGGACTCCAGGATCATGACCTGAGCCGAAGGCAGTCGCTTAACCAACTGAGCCACCCAGGTGCCCTAAAAGAGCAATTCTGAGGCAAGCGGGAACCTGGGGCACTGACCATCTACGTGACGCTAAGGGGCAGCCTTAGGGACGCGGGCGTCTGGGTCGGTGATTCCACGGTTGTTGGTGACCACACTGAGGTATGTGTGGATAAAGGATGACGGGCAGGATTTCCTTCAAATTGTTCCCGTAAGGAAATAAAAGTGGCCACGTGCTAATGCTGCTTGAGCTGAGAGATGAGTGCTTTAGGGGCCATCAGACTTTGGGCTTGCGCACGTTAGGAAGTCAGAAGCACCGCGGAAAGTCTGAAAGACGGAACAGCACAGGAGTGGATGCTCAGGGTGGCGGGACTAGCCGGACGCGACCACCGCCCGGGCTCTTCACGGGCTGCGGGCAGGGCACACGTGTGGCCGCAGCGGGCGGTGTGGATGAGCACGCGGGCATCTTTTGGGGATGGGGTGGGGGGTGGGGCGGCTGGGGCTGTCCCCGGGGGTTCGGGCTGCTCAGAATGTGGTGGCCAGCTTTGCCCCCACCGTGGCGCGAGGGGCCAGGGCCCAGCGAACACCGCCTCTGGCCACCTCCCCCCGGACTGCAGACTTGAGCAGGAACACGAGCGGTGACACACTCGGCTGCCGAAGCTGAAAGGGGCCTTGCGAGCGAGGGGGAAAGCGAGCGGCCTGCTCGGAGGCCTCCACGGCGGCCTGAGAGCGAAGCGAGAAGGGGACACCTTGTGGCTCCCGTGCACAGGAAGCCGGCAGGGGAGGCTCACCAAGGACGTCAGTACAGGGACAGGCCAGTGAACTCCCGTGCAGTGACGCAGGGTCAAAAATAAAGGTTTGCCCCACTCTGCTATTAATATTCCCTGCCTTCAAGTCTGCAAATATACCAAATACGGCCAATACGACAAGTTATGCAGAATGTCCTTTTTTTATGATTATAAATTGTTATGTTCACAGTAGAAATTTACAACTCAGGCTTCCTAAAAATACGGTAAGATTTTCCCACAATCACATACACAGTGAAAAAACATCAATGCACAATGTCCTTCCGAACATCATCTACATTTCGATTTGCCTAAAGGAAGCAGGCAGATTCCAAACTCGACGGGGGCTCAGCGAGATCCCTCAGCAGACCGCTTCCAACACGAGGGGGCTCACACACAGGCACCTGCAGCTCTCACCGCCCCCCTCCCTTCCCACAAAGCGAACGTGGACCAACTCTAACACCATCCAGAAGCCAATGCTCCCAGCACAGCATGGAAAAAATAGGAAAACTGCCCTGTATGTCCTCTGATAAAACTGTCACACACTTTTGGCAAAGCTTTAAAGCACAGAAAATTAAGAAATTTATAATTAAAATATACAATAATTGGAAACAACCCCAAATGTCTTGTCAAATGAATGGATAAAACAAAACGTGGTATATCCACGCAATGGAATGGGCTTCAGCCATTAAAAGCAAGAAAGTACTGGGACGCCTGGGTGGCTCAGTCAGTTAAGCGTCTGCCTTCGGCTCAGGTCATGATCCCAGGGTCCTGGGATCGAGTCCCACATCAGGCTCCTTGCTCAGCAAGGGGCCTGCTTCTCCCTCTGCCTGCCTCTGTCTCTCTGATAAATAAATAAAATCTTAAAAAAAAAGCAAGAAAGTACTGATAACCTGCTCCAACACAGAGGAACCTTGAAGATACTCTTAGGTGACACCAGAGGCACGAAAGTCCACATGCTGTAGGATTCTATTTGCATGAAATGTCCAGAATGGGCAACTACGTTGAGCAGAAAGCAGACTAGCGTTTGCCAGCAGCCGGGGGAGCGGAGACGAGAGAGGCAGCCAATGGGTAAAGGGTCTCTGTTCGGGGGGATGACAAGGTTCAGTGGTCACAAACACCGTGAACGTACTTAAGGCCACTGATGGCGTGCTGTAAAATGGTGAATTTTAGGTTCTATGCACGCTACACGCCCTGGCCTAGTGTTTAATCGTTGTGTGCTCTCGGCACTGAGCGCCTTGACGTCCTTGGACAGGAACCAGCACCTTCCTCGGCTGCAGCAGGGAGTAGGCCTGCCCGACTGACTTATCAGCACCAACACATCCTGCACATCTTTAACCACAACACATAAAAATACAGTGGTAATTTGGGGCTTCGTGAGCTAGATCTTGAAAAAATAAAGCTGTTGTTTTTTTGAGTGTTCGTGTTACACAAGGCAGGGCTAAGCTTCCGAACGTGGGTTTTGGTCTGTTCTTTCCCTCCACGGACACGCCTCCTTTCTGCCACTCGGCACACACTCTGGGGGTGCCCCCGCTGCATTCCAGGGTCAGAACATTGGCCCTGCACCAACCACCGGCCCCAGCAGCCTACGCTCCTCTTCCCATCACCAGTGGAGGCCCCGCCAGAGTCTCTGGGCCCTCCTCCCGCGGCCCCTCCGGCCCGAAGGCTGCCTGCAGGCAGGGACACGGCGTAGGGCCCAAGCCGACGGCACTTGCCGAAACCCCAAGGAGCAGTCGTGGGCTGAGGGAACCTCGCCCAGAGTGGCTCGCTTGCTCCAGGAAAACCACGGAGTCCTCTGCTCGGCCGGCAGAGCGTCTGTGGTCTGGGGCCACTGATCTACCATTCCTGAAACACCCAGAAGTCCTAAATGCTCAGGGAGCCAGACGAGAGCAGTAAGGGACGGACTTCTCTGCAGATTTATTACTTTCCAAATGCTCCTAAGAGTGATACTGGGGTCATCTGCTGGGTCACAGAGCAGAATGTTCTGAATGCCCAAATGGTCCCACGGGCAGTCAGAGTGACCTCGGGAAGGGTCTTCCCATGCAGGACTAGCACAGCTGAACAGAGGAGGTGACCAGGAAGCCCTCATCCGTCCATCCGTCCATCTGTCCTTCCACAGTATCCAGTGCTCCTCCTTCTCACTGGCGTCTCTCCCTGTACTGTGACCTCTCTCTGTGCCCACCAGGTGGGACCTGCTGACATCACCTCCCAGGGACCCCAGCCACCGCTGGCTGGTTCCATGAACGTTGACCGTGGGCTCCAGCAGCGCAAGCGTCAGGGAGGTGGGGTCAGGCTGTCCTGGGGAATGAATAAGCTTTTGACTGGACAAAAGACCAAGGCATTCTTACTTAGCTATTTGGCAAGGCTTCATGAGAAACCCACTTTGAGCAGATCCTGGAAAGAAGGAATTTCCATCAGCAGGATATGCGTGCACAGGACGGGCACCTGACCAGGGACCCACAGGCAACACAACCAGAAGCACAAAGGGCATGAGGGCAGAAGCGCGAGAGGCTGGCATGGGCCTGGTGAGGTCGTACTGGGTCGTGACGCCAGGCTCCAGGGGCTTACAGTGTGTTCTATAAATAGCTGGCAACCTCTGCAAATGGCCAAGTAGGCAGAGTGACCACAGCAGGGCACGGTGGCCCCCGGCCCACTGCCTCTGCCCTCCGGCCGCAGCTCCGGCCACATGGGGTTTGGAGTGCTCTGCCTGCCCTGTGGTCCCCACGGCGCCCGGCTCTGCTGTCCAACACCACCTCCCTAAGCACCCTAACCACAGACTCCGTGCGCCAGACGTGTTACCTATCTGTCCCCCAGCTGTTCGCCCCCCGCCCAGGTCACAGGCTCCTCGAGAGCAGAGGCCCTCTGTGTGGGTCTGCCTCTCCTCAGCATCTGGCACAGGGCTCAGCACATGGCAGGTGATCCAAACACCAAGGAAGGAAGGCACAGTGACAGACTGCAGAGACACAGGTCGGGAGCACGGGGGGCCGTGAGGGGAGGGCCCTGCACTAGTCCTGGCAACAGACAGCAAGGTTTCTGTCCTGTCCTGGGGCCGGGGCTATGACAAGGCGGCACATCAGTTAGCAAGCTCTCTTCCAACAGTTTTCGAACGCTCAGAGGTGAGTGCTTGCTGGTTAAGAATCAATTAGAACACTTTCCTCTATGTGGGTCACACCATTCACTCCTCTTTTTTCTAGAGCAGGTCAGAAGCTACTACCAAAAGCACATACACACCATCCTAAACTGCTGCCACAGAGACCAAGCTTTACCTGAGCACACCCTCCAACAAATCCCCGAGTGGGCTTCTGGCCGTCCCTTGGGAGAAGGGGAGAAGACACTATGTTTAAATACAGCGGCAACAAGGAACACAGCAGGGTAGGTGGCAGGGAAGGGGGTCTCTTTCCATGCCCCAGGAAAATGTTTTTAACTAATTTTGGGTATTAGCCCGGAATGGAAGCCATTTCCAGACTGCTAGCCTCTCTCAGATGAACCCCCAACTCCATGTGTACTTAAATAACTAGGAAAACCCATCCGCATCAGCTGGTAAAGACAGAAGATCTCTCAACAGAACAATTTTACAAGCACTTCCACAAAAAGCACAAATAGAATTCGCCAAACTAAAGACACCACTCAGTGAAGCTGCCTCTTTTCAAAAAGAAGTCTGTGAGACCTGAGGGCAGCCCAGCTCCTTCACCAACAACTCAAAAGAAAACACCCACCCAGCCTGATGGGCCCCATTTCCTTCCGCACCAGAGACGGGGTGCCCTCCTCCTACCCACTCTCACCTGCTCCGAGGAGCGGGCCTCCCAGAGACCTGGCAGACACAAGCGCAGCCCCAAACCTCTCAGGCCATCACTTTGCCAGGCCGCACACACAGGAACCCGCACTCCAGAGCTGACCCCCTCCTGGGACAGTTTCATTAAAACGTGTTTGTAAGGCAGGATGCAGCTTAATGTAAGTGGACTCTCTGACAGTCTCTGCCATTAGATATTCACACAGATGACTCCACAGAGGGAGAGAGAACAGAATTTAGGATTCTCGTAACTCAGCAATTCTCAGAGTGGCCCCAGGAATTCCTGGGGAGGCCCCAGGAGCCGCTAAGGGGGTTTCCCAAGGTCAGAAGTATTTTTGTTCTAATACGTAATGCTCTCTGTACCCGGAAGGTTCAAGGGCAGAAACTGCAGGTGCTGCCTCCCATCGAGGCAGTGGCTCAGCACCAGAAAGCTCTGCCGCGGAGGGGGGGCTAGTTTACCTAGAAATGTTCTTACTGAAGCAGGGAAAAGCACTCATTTTATGAAACTCTGACTCTTCAGCCTCCTCATATCTGTGTGAGGAACAGGAAGTGTGCGTCACCCTAACTGGGTGGCCGTCTCGCCGTCTGGAGGAAAAGTAGTGGGGCGAGTGTCGGGCCGGGAGCTGAGCTTCCTTTCCCGGGGAAGACGGCTCGGGTGGTGGCCAGACTTCCTCAGCACCGACCCAGGGGGCCGCCGCTCCCGGGACACAGCCCCAGCATCCGCTGCAATGATGCAATTCAAGCCTGCATGCGAAAGTGCGAACGGTGAGAGACTTGCCGTCACCACCATGAGCTTGAGGAGTCCAGCTCTTGGAAGACCTCTGCGGAGATGCACGGTGACATCCACGAACTGGATGTGTGTCTGTGCGCGACGACACCACCAATGTCCGGAAAACCCGCACAACTCCGGAAGGCAATGCTGTCCAGTGATGCTGCGTGTCCTCGGGGATCACACCCAGCTAAGCATCCATCCACGCCGCATCCCGCGTGGTCTCAGACCCCGCACTGCCACCAGCTTGTACAAAACTGCGACCGGGCGCAGGGCGCCCGGGTGGCGCAGTCGGTGAGCGTCCGACTCTGGATTTCGGCTCAGGTCGTGATCTCAGGGTCGTGGGATCAAACCCCTTGTCGGGCTCTGTGCTCAGCAGGAGTTGGCTTCTCCCTCTCCCTCTGCCCCTCCTGGCAGCTTGCACCCACTCCTGTGCTTTCTAAGGAACAAAGAAACGAAGAAACAAACTACTACTGGTCGAGTTTTGGTGTGGTAGCAAAGAAAAATATCCACACTTATCTGAAAAGGCTACCAAAATACTCCCCCCTTTCAGCTACAAATCTGTGTGAGGCCAGATTTTTTTTCTTATACTTCAACAAAAACAACAAATTCCAGTAGACTCAGTGGGAAGCCAACTGCTGCTTGCATTTGGCCCAACCTTAAGGAGGTTTACAAGAAGTGTGAAACAATATCGCTCCTCACTACATTTTTTTTTTTCGGTTTTAAAAAATTATCTTTCATAAAAATACAATCTAGTAAAACACATCAGATTTCTCATTGTCTTTATGGCACATTATTTTTTAGACTCCTTGGTTTAAATTTCTAATACAGCAAGCATCAACAGAACCCACATAAACAAAGGGTCTTTGGGGGCCTTGATCATCTGAGACCACGCAGAGGTCCTGGGGCAGAAAGCTTCCAGAACCACCGCCTGCACTTCTCACTTTGTGGCGCGGGCTGTCATGCAGACTGTCTTCTGAAAACCCAGTGGCTCTGCTCAGGTCTCTCCGGAACGATGGCGACAGCTGCACCTCTCACGGGCACGCCAAAAACCCCAACTGCGGAGGGGCTGCAGACGTGCGGGGCCGGGCTTCCGCCAGACGGCAACAGCAGCAACATGGGTTAGCTGGCAGAGGCCTGGCGGGCCCGCCCCGTCCCGGGCGGCAGAGCTCGGAGCCCGGCTCCCGCCCAGCTCCCGCGCCGTGCCGCGTCCCGCCGGCTCGGGCGGGGAGAAGGCCAGGCTGCACCAGATAGTCCCGTCTCTCTAGGAAACTGCCAACCAGAAGAGGGAAACAGGCACACGGAAAGTGTCGAGAGAACACACAGTTAATCATTAATAAACGTGGAAATGGTCCATGCTTGTTCCAAAGCAAGTGGAAAGGACCCACGGTACACCTCAGTGCATGAAGTTCATTTACAAATGTCTTTGGATTCAGCGGGTTAGTATTCGCCTCCGACAGACACCACCCAGAATGGAGAGGGAGGCGAGCACGCAGTCTGTGTGAACAGTGACCTTTCCAAGTCCAGTCATATAGGGACCGGTGCACAGTTCTGGATACCATTTTTTGGAGGGGGTAGGGCGAGGCTTTGGCAAATCATCACATTACCTCCAAGTTTCTTCAGTTACTTCAGCTTAAACAACTATTCATCAAGTGCTCAACTCAAAAGCAGCAAACATCATTCACTTCAAAATACATAAAATTTCACCAGGGAAAAGATTTGCGCAAACAGGTGCTCTTCACCACTTCCAGTGAGCAAACAGCTTTCTCGCCCAGCTCCTAAGCTGGAGGATTATAGGCCTGATGACTGGTCCTCACCAGCCCTGGGGGCTCGGTCGGCAGTGATCCCAGCAAGAGGGGAGAGGAAATCATCTGCAGGCTTTTGGAAGAGCTAAGAAGTCTGCCTTCCTCCTATCTTACAGCTCAATCTTAAAACAACCCGCCACCGAATTCGGGTCCCCTTGTGCCCCTGCACTAACGTGCCAACGGACGGCAGTGCGACCGGCCCACCACGGAAACAGAGCTCGACGTGCAGATGCGCTACCATGATACAGGCTATGTGAAGGTCAGTGCACAAACCACGGTGAGCAACATAAAGCACAGGCCAGGGGCGCCCCAAACAGCCACCATGGCTCACTGGGCCACCCCCGTAAGGGCAGCCCTTTTTGTTCTGATGTAAAAAGAATGGGAGATCATCTAGGGATCCAGAAGCTCTGCTTCAGAAACGGCCTTTCATCCTATTACCCACTTCTGGTCATCATCCTTCAGAAAAGCATATAGAAGGGGCGCCTGGGTGGCTCAGCTGGTTAAACGTCTGCCTTCGGCTTAGGTCATGATCCCGGGGTCCTGGGATCGAGCCCCTCTTAGGGCTCTATGCTCAGCAGGAAGCCTGCTTCTCCCTCGCCCTTCCACTCCCCCTGCTTGTGGTCTCTCTCTAATAAGTAAATATTTTTTTAAAAAGCATATGGAAGTGATCTCAGACTTCAGGTGGCAGAGGCAGCTTCAGAAAATGCCTGAAGGGGCGCCTGGGTGGCTCAGTTGGTTAAGCGTCTGCCTTCGGCGCAGGTCATGGTCTCAGGGTCCCGGGATCGAGCCCCGCATTGGGCTCCCTGCTCGGCGGGAAGCCTGCTTCTCCCTTTCCCACTCCCCCTGCTTGTGTTCCCTCTCTCGCTGTCTCTCTCTCTCTGTCAAATAAATAAAATCTTTAAAAAAAAAAAAGAAAAATGAAAAGAAAATGCCGGAAATATTAACAAAGGGTGGTTAGCGGAAATTCCCCCAAAGTGTTCAGAGTTACCAAAGGGCATCAGAAATCCATGGTGTAAAAAAAAGCAAGAGTAAAACTCAAACCAGTATTCATTAATTCAAAAGAGCATTCTAAAAAAAATTTCACCCGACTGCTCTTTAATTAAAACACTGGAGGGGCACCTGGGTGGCTCAGTCGGTTAAGCGTCTGCCTTCGGCTCAGGTCATGATCCCAGGGTTCTGGGATTGAGCCCCGCATTGGGCTCCTTGCTCGGCGGGAAGCCTGCTTCTCTCTCTCCCACTCCCCCTGCTTGTGTTCCCTCTCTCGCTGTCTCTCTCTGTCAAATAAATAAAATCTTAAAAAAAAAAAAAAACCCAAAACACTAGAAAATCCAAACCCACTAGTTCCAAGTCCATTTTTTCCTTTTATTCCTTAGGGAAGCTTAAGCTACCACAGAGAGTTCTCTTAAAGGGTCCTCTACATTTGCATAATTATGGCAAAGCAATGCAAGCTACTCTCCTTGTGTGTTCAACTACCGAACAGGTGCACTGTCCTGTCCTGACGACACCCATGGGGTCAAGGTCCTGGAATGTGCAGGCAGGTGCCCAACTCCATGTCTGGACTCCGGCACTTCCTGCTTTGTGCCCTGCACCTCCGTGTGCCTCAGTTTCCTAACCAGCAGTACCAGGTAGGGTCATGTCAACACTCCAAAAGCACTGCACTGGTGCACGGTACACGAGCAGCCAGGACAGCCGTGTGAGCTATTAGTGACCTGACTTTGTCCCTTACCCCCGACCACTTCCCTCTGCAGCTCGAGTCACTTCCTGAGCCTCCAACTGCACATATGTGATTCTCCTCCCCATCTTCATCACACGCAGGCCTGTGGCCATCCATGTGGGTCCCGGCCGCGCACCTATTCACCACCTTCCACACACTTCCACTATTAACTGTCTCCTAGGTCCTGTAATCATGCTGTAAATAGTTTTAAGGCTAAAGGCCATGACTTGCCAAATGCAAGCATTTAAAACAGACCACTTTTAAAATAAACAAGAATGTCATGACGTGGATGGTGACAGGGCACTGTGCAGGATTCAGGTCCTGATGGCCCAGGAGCAGGCCTGATGCCACCAGCTGTCTGCACCTGCTCTCGGGCCACGCTGGACCCAGCGTGTCTGCCTAGCACAGAGCACAGCTTCCGTGACACCGAAACATCACCTGAGCAGCGGCGGCAGCTCGAACTCAAAGCCAAAGTACCAAAATGAAAAGGGAAGCCCTCCGCTACCTGACCACCAGCCGATAATGTAGGGCACAAGTCAGGTGCAAGTTCAGGGGCAGGGGGCGGGGCGCAAGCGAGAAACACAGGTTACATGAAGTTTAAATGTGTCCAGAGTGGTTTGGGGGGGTTTTTGTTTTTAAAATGTAGACAAGCCTCCTGCAAGCGTCCGTTTCCAGGTCTCTACTTGGTTACAGGCAGAGACGACCCCCTTTCCTGCACCTAAGAGCCCCTCCACACCGAGGTCTGTTTCCAATTAAGACACACTATTGAGTTACAGCGCGAACGTGTCTGCTTTGTTTCTTCTGAGGCTTTGTTTAGAAAACAACTTTGACAGTGTCCAACCAAACAACGAGGACCGAATACGGGAAGAGTCGCTTACAAGAATCAGGAAAATCTGTTCCCGTTCAAAGAAGGGTGTTTTACGAGAAACACGTGCCACACTCATCTGTGTCGGTTTGCAATCTCTAATCGAAGCAGCTCAGCCGGGAGACGTGCCTTGCAGGAGCATGATGGAAAATTCCATGGACAGACGGACGCGCTGTCCTGTAGGACTCAGTGTGGGATCTTCGGGGGACTATACAGCATTTGCACTGAGTCATCCACATCCCTGCATGGGTACCCCGTAGCCCAGCTCTGCACAATTTCTGTGGCTCATCATCCAGGCCAGAGCGAAAGCTCCCCCAGGAACCCCACCACCTACCACATCAGCACCCTGCTTTCTGCAGCCCTCACCAGCCCCAGGCAACACACAACACTGGCACAAACTTACCATGCAGTGTAATTTTTAAATTCCCCAAGCAGGGCATACTCCCCCGCCAAAGGAGCCGCGGCATTTCTTCTACCCACTAAAATAATCGCTCGTATGATAAGTAACATGCACTGAGCACATCCTAGGCATCAGGAGGCATTTTCCATGTAGTAACCCATTTTGCTTTCACAGTAATGACTGTTAATTATGATAGTTAGAACAATTAATTATTCTACATAATTAACAATCATGATGATCCAGAATTAAGATGAATAAATACATCAAGAGTTATTTGTTATAACTGAATGTCTCTATATTATATATAAAATACACCATATTCGTTATCCTGATAATTCTAGGATATGTAATTTTATATTAATAGTTATTCATCACAATAACTAAAATTGGTACTTTCATTATCCCCGCTTCATAAATGTTTCCTCATCGAGAGCCAATGTGATGAGAGCAGCCAGGATGGGAACGCAGGGACACGCAGCTGGGACAGCACCATTGCTCTCTGTCAGCCTGGGGGTATGGACCCACACGGCGGGTGCTCAGCAGGTGTCCTGGAGCCCCCCCACCCTTATGAATGAAGTCAGCTTACTAGGGGCTTCCGTGATCAACCCCTTGGGGAAGACATGTTTTAGCATTAACTGTTTATACCTCAGTGCCTATGTGGTTTTATTAAGCAGTCTAGTCCCCCACCCTACACACACACACACACACACACACACACACGTGCATGCACTCGCACACACGCACCCTCTGCCTCCACCTCTTCTGAGCCAGGAACCGTGTTAGGTGCTGCAGGCGCGGCCGTGAGACATGGTCCTGCCCTCTAGCAGCTTCTAGTTAGTGAGAGACAGACACCCACTCATCCCCTCAACACTTTCCCAGGGAGCGAAAAAGTGCTCTGAAGGAAAGGGGGTGTGCTAGATGTACACGGAAGAAGAAGGATCCTGAAACCAGCAGCTAGCAGGACTGCTTGCCGCAGGCCAGGCAGCCATTTATAATCCCCTGAATCCTCCCAACTCGGGCGGAATTTCTACAGCCAGTCCACCTCGTGAGAAGACTGAGGGACAGGAGAAGTGCCGCACAGCTAGGGGGCTTGTGCTCCCGGCCTGTGTCCCGAAGGAGGCCACCACCTTTTCACTTGAAACACGGGTCCCTCCGCCCCACATGCAGATAAACAGCACTCAGAAATGCTCAAGATACTAGGTGAACAGCAGCAACATAAAATTAGAAATGCAGGTGAATCCCAACTGTCCAAATATATGTAGGAAAAAAGAAGTCTAGGGGCGCCCAGCTGGCTCAGCTGGAAGAGCGTGCAACTCTTGAGTTCAGGGTTGTGAGTTCGAGGCCCACAGGTGTAGAGAGAACTCAAAAATAAAAGCTTAAAAAAAAAAAAGACAAGAAAAAAAAATGTCTGATGCCTTAAACTTATGAGTAAGGAAAGTAATAATTTGGGGTGGTGCCCGGATCCTCACTGCTAACGTGAGACGGATTTCTGAGCGGAACCACTATCTGCCCGCCCCCCTTTCACACTGGAAGAGCAGACTGGGATGAAGGTCATGAATGGGGTTGAGAAGGGGGGGGGGGTGGAAGAAGAGGAAAAAACGTCTGGAAATAACCTCACACGTATTAACTCTCCCTCCCAAGGATTATTATGGGTGACTTTTTTCTATTTCTGTTAGTATCTTCTAAATGCTTTGAGATGAGATGCATTCCCTTTATCATGAAGAGCGGAACGCTTTTTGGAAAACGAATCAGGAGGCCACACTGCCTGCGGGGAGAGCCCACTCGACGAGCGGACTGCGCTGAGCAGCTGCTCTGATGAGGGCGGCGGGGCTTGTCCTGGAGGCCGCCCCCCAGCCTCCTCTCCTGGGCGGAGCTCGGCGGAGGAGCCTTGCTGACCGGGGCACACAGTGTATCCACATGTAGCAAACGGTGTCACCTGGCCGTCGGCAGCAACTGTTACCAAGTTGCTCTTCAGGCTCTCGCATACTTGCTAGCAACGCTCTGTAGCAACTCCCACATTTACATGAGCAACACCAAGACCAGTTCTGCGGGGAGGCTGGGTGGGGGTTCTGGCTCTCCTCACACAATCTCATTTTCCCCTCCAGACTACTCATGACCCTCCACAGAACTGACCCAAATTTCTCATACACTAGAACTGGAAGCAAGGACCTGAGACATACAACAGGAACTGTCAGAGGGAAGGGGGCAGAGGAGAGAGGAGCCAGCGGAGGGGCTCTGGAAGGCAAGGTTCTGACTGCCTATTATCTGGCGAAACACAAGAAAGCCACACACAGACACCAATCCTCTAGTTAGTACATTTGTTTCTCCCACGGACACTGGGTAGCAATTCTGAAACCACTTTCTATGTCCTGGGTCTGAACGTATTGCGCATAACCAGACACAGACTTCTCACTATCTGGTAAAGAAGTTATAAATACGGAAAGAGGAAAGCTAGAATAAACCTTGGGGTATTGGACTGGAATCAGAAGTATCAGCATGAACTCACGGGTTTTCATAGATACACAGAAGGACAGATAAATATAGATGTGCATGCATGTGTGAGAACAGACACATCTATTTCCTAGCTGTGTCTACCACAAGGACACCCCAACAGCAAAGCACACACACCCAGGGCCCCAGGCTTACTTGCTTTCACCATTCTCCAATAAAAGGAACCAGGGCTCCCTGACAGGATGGACCGGGCAGCAAAAATACAAGGTGAGCCTAGGGCGGCTTGGAGGTCCAAACGGGAAATACTGAAACATAGCAGCGGCTGTGTTGGAAGGACACGGGCACTCCTTGGAAAGGCTCCACGTCAAGGTCACAAAACACGAAGAAAGGGGCTGTTGCAGATGGGACAGTGCAAGAGATGCGACAACAAATGCCATGAGGGCCTCCAGGCTGGAGGGGGTCCTGAAACGGACGCGGTGTGTCCAGAAAGCAGACCCACTCGGTCTAACAGCCAAACTGGATTCGGATCTGTGGCTTAGCTAATGGCACTGCTACCTGAACGTCGATTTCTCGGTGGTGGCAACTGTCCTATGATTCTGTAAGATAACCTTAGGGGGAGGCTCAGATGGGAACTTGGTACTACTTTAGCCACTTCTCCCCAGGTCTCAAATATGTCAAGCTCTTGCTGTGTCTCTCTCTGTCAAATAAATAAATAAAATCTTAAAAAAAAACCCAAAACAAAAGAGTATCTAGGAAGGCAATGAAATGAAGCATTAAATAATGGAGGGTAAGGGGCAGGGGAGAAACAGGCGAGCAAGGCTGGACCGGATCGGTGAGTGGCGTGATGGTGCCCATCACCACAGGGGCTCCTATTTTCTCGTCTACTGTGCACGTTTGAATTTTTCCTCATGAACAAGTCCTTCAAAACTTTTTCTCAAAGTCTGCAAACAACGTAAATCTGCTCACTTCCATTAGTGCCCAGCACCACCCAGGCAAACCGAAGAAACCAAAGGCAGCCATCTCTAGACACTGTCCCCATCTGCTCCACCCGCTGCCCGAAGAACCTGTCCAGTGGGCCGCGCTGGTCATCTCCGAGCCACTCCCCGCCTCTTCGCCACCGTGGCCAGCAGGACCCTCAGAAACACACACGGTGCTTGCGCAGCTCTGTCCCCCGCTCCTGGCGTTCTGGATTGAGAGCACCGCGCCCAGGGCAGCCCCTGCCCCTGAACCTGTCCGGTCCCATCCCAGGCCCCCGACAAGCCGTGCTCCCTGTCATATTCCCTTCCGGCTCCGGGAACGTGCTCTCCATCCCACCTGCACTAAAAACATCTGCCATTTTCCATGGATTTGTGGGTGACCACTTGATTCGTGTCTGGGTTCACGACTCAGACAGTGAGCTCGGAGGGCAGGGGCTGCTTGGGTGTGCATCCACTGCTGTGTCCCCGGCACTGGGCGCGATGCCAAGTGTGTAGCTGGCACACCATGCCTTTTTCCAAGAGTGAACATCTCTGCCATTACGCATACGGGCCCGACTCGGGGTACTGGACGCTCACATTCTTTCCTGCCCTATTAAAGTGCGCTTAGCTTTCTTGTGTCGTTTCTAGTTCTCCAGGCCCAAAACACACTCCAAATCTGGCATGAAGAAATGGACCCTATCTTATAGCTATTAAGTATATTAAGCTTATTATAGCTATTGAGATCTGGACAAAACATGGTTAAACCTAGGTGTTTTTTGTTTTTTGTTTTTTTGCACTTCGGTAAATAATAAAGTATGCAAAAATGGGTTATTACATTAAGAATTTCATTTTCTAAAAGGCAGTGATAACAGTAAGTATTGGTAAGGACGTGGAGAAACTGGAACCTTCGACACTTGGCAGGAATGTAAAATGGTGCAGCCACTGTGGAAAACAGTCTGACGGCTCCTCAGTCACAGAGTATAACCCCGCAATTCCGCTCCCAGTACGTGTCCAAGTGAAATGAAAACATGTCCACGCACCAACTGGTACACGAATGCTCATGACAGCAGTATTCACAAGAGTCGAAAGGTAGAAACAACCCAAATGTCCAAGAGATGAACAAACTGCAAGACATCCATACAACGGAGCACTGGAGCGTAAAGAGGGATGGGGTGCCGACACGTGCCATGTGAACCTGGAAACACCGTGCTCAGTCAAAGCCAGACGTAGAAGGTCATACAGTTTTGGATTCCACTTATATAAAATATCCAGATTAAACAACTCATCAAGACAGGACGCAGAATGGTGGTTGCCCAGGGCCGGGGGCACCACGGGGACAGGGCTTCTTTTTGGGGTGATGAAAATGTTTTGGAACCTGCTAGAGGTAATGGGTGCACTACCCTGTAACTCTACTAAATACCCCTGAATCACTCACTTACAACATCTTGTGATAGGGCACCTGGCGGGCTGATTCGGTGCAGTGTGCAGCGCTTGATCTCAGGCTTGTGAGTCTGAGCCCCACTCTGGGTGTAAAGGTTATTTAAAAATAAAATTTTAAAGAAAAAAAGTAAAATGCCTTGTGTTGAGTGAATTTCACCTCAATTTTTAAAAAAGGCTATGACATTTTGAAAGAATTTCCTCTTTGAAACATCTAACAGTTTTCTTTTTCCCTTGTTAACGATACAGACACACTTGGAAAAGACCACACAAATAATATCAACAGTGGCTGAGAGCACTGGAGGGCGGGGGGCACCGCCAGGGAGACTGGAGTTGTCTAGAACAAGGCAAACAACTCTCTCACAGCATCCAAAAGATGACTGCAAGACTCCTTAACAACCATCATTCTACAACATGGACTTAAAACTACCTTATTTCAATAAAAACGTGCGAAAATAAAATACAAACCACGTCTCAAATAAACGTTTATTGGAATGACACCGGGTACCACTGGAAAACTTAACGGTGTGTCTTGCAAACTACATCTTAATTTCATCCTTGAAGTTCGGCAGGGATGGTACCCCCAGCCCGCAGGGCCCCCCACTCGCTGCCCCTTCAGAAGCACGGATCACCCACCGGGGCGCCTTCTCCGACGAGCCCGGGCTCAGCACCATGCTCCAGGCAGCCAGGACTCTTAGTCATTGGTCGTCGGAGGGAGAGGATTCCCTGATGGAATGAAATTTAAATCCCTCAAAAAGTCAACCTAATTCTTTGCTTTTCCTCTAAAGACCAATAAAATAAAAATAAAATAAAATAAAAATGCCACACAGAGTTCCTTCAGCTTTACAACCAAATTTCTTACCATCTATTCTATTTACTTCATAGCATTTATCTTCTAGAGAATTTTCACCCAAGACATCCATTTTTTCCTGAATTCACCTCTAGAATTCCATGACTGAGAGGTTCACCAGCTCTTCACTGGGGCCTTCAGCCCCGGGGACAGCACAGCTCCCTGCTGGGTCCCAGGCCACATTCTGGCTCTGGCAGCAGGCCAGGGCTGGGGGTGCTGACATGTGTCAATGCCTCAAACTCTCACCGGAAGGCAGATGAGATAGCTGTCCCCTTCTCACACATGAAGACACGGAGCTAAAAATGGGCTCAGGAGCGCTTTGGGGCTGCACAGCCCAGAGGGGGCGAGGCCGGATCCCACACTCACGAAGCTTCTAGCTGGGCACACCAGGCCATGCCTCCCACCCAGCGCGGGCCACCTCCAAGCCTAGCTCCTGAGGGCACAGCTCTGGACAAGACTGATAGGAGCAAAGAGGGAGGCAGTCAGCGCCCCTCGTTGCACCTCCACCGGCCAGATCATCAGCCAGGCTCCGTGGAACAGATTCGTGGGCTGCACACGGAACCTACCAACATCTGGACACGTACTCACGAGAGGGGAGCTGGGAGGCTGGCGGAGAAGGAAGACTTTTCACTGTCTGCTCTTTGACATGTTAGGATCTGACTTGTCCCATGTACATCCATTACCTGTGTAGGTAAATCATTTCATAAGTGGCCCCCACGGTCCTCTTCCCTCCAGACAGCTTAACACGCGTCACCCTCGAGGTACGGTTGCCACCTTCCACACCAGACAGAGGTGGGAGAGACCACTTCCACGGGGAACCACGGAGTCACGAGGGCAAGGGAGGACTGCAGCCCGAAAAAGCGCTCGAGTGGGCCGCGTGGGAGATTTTTCAAGAGTGTACACAAGTTTCAAGTCACTAAGTAAAACATTAACAATTAAATGGAATAAACATTTAGTGAGGAAAAAGAAAACACTACGGTGGACACTGGGAAACAGACCAAAGATAACCAAGAGGATCCAGGGCGCAAGCAAATGCAGTTTAATGCATTTGTTAATGAAGGACACTGACCACCAGGCAAAACACATTGGGTGCAATAAATGTGCCAGGTGAAGACGATGGATTTTTTTCTCCTGGATTTCCGAGAACTGCCTTACATGAGGCCCAGACAAAAGTGGGGCGCCTGGGTGGTTCAGTTGGTTAAGCATCCAACTCTCGGTTTGGGCTCCAGTCGTGATCTCAGGGTGAGATCAAGCCCCGGTCAGGCCAGGCTCCGTGCTCAGCTGGAGGATTCTCTCTCCCTCTACCCCTCCCCCCCCAAGATAAATAAATAAACCATTTTTTAAAAAATTGAAAAATAAAAAACAAAACTTGCCTCAGCTGCTCCTTCCTTACCCCATCATCAACGACCCCAGGGTTCTTCTCAGCCAGCTCGGGGGAAGGGTCTCGGCTCCGGCCCCACGTGCAGGCTCCCCTTCACCCCCTCTGCTCTGCCACCAGCGAAAATCTTAGCACCTCCCCACCTGTAGGTGCATGAAGACTCCCAACTCCTCCTGTCACACGCATGCTAACCACCCTCGGGGGACCCTGCCACCCCGCAGCGTCACCTCCGGAGCTCCAGGCCTCCCCCAGCACTCAGCAGCAGCCTGCCCAGACCGGTCTGTCTTCTCAACAGGTTGTCCTGCCTTCAGGCCGCTCCCGACATGCCTCTGCCTTCAAGATACACCCACCTCCGAACAGCTGACCAGGGCAAGTTTTTACCGCAGAAGCAGAACTCCCTAGTGAAGTGATGGAGCCTAATGACCGCCAACCAACAGCAAGGGCCGTGAGGAAAGAGCAGACAGACCTGCCTCCTGAGGTCTGCATCAGTGGTGGGGTATCAGCGTCCGAAAGTCCTCAAACCCCAGAAAGTAGAACCTGCATCGGATCAAGCCTTTGGGTCTGACCACTGATTTGCAAGAAGCCACACAGGACAGAGGAACATGTCGGATTACACCAAGATGTCATCAGCCAAACCCAGAGTGTGGGAAACAAGCCCACCCAGCCAGCTTCTTCCACCAAGAAACAGCGAGAAGCGGGGGAGAGGAGGAGAAAGCTAGAGATGAAGAGACAGGACATGGCTGTTTGTGGCTGGGGAGGACGGGGTGGTGGGAGTGACAGCTAGAAGCACAGGGTTTCTCTGGAGGGGGGACCATGTCCAGACACTGTGGGAGTGGCTGCGTAAGTCGGTAAATGGACTAAAACACACTAAATGTTATACTTTAAATGGCAAATTGCATGGTACATGAGTTATACATCAATAAAGCTGTTACTTTTGAAAAGATATTGAAAAGACACGTCAGCCAATCACAATGTGAGCCTTAGCGGGATCGTGACTCAGTCACCTGTGAAAATCCACATCACACGAGTCACCGGGCGGATCTGAAGAGGAGCTGGGCCGCCCAGGACAGTGAGGAGTCGTCGTCTCTAAACTGGTAACTAGAGGACCACCTAAGGAGGACTGAGGTGGGGGGCAGCCAGAGAGACCCCCTTCCCTTGCATAGCTTGCTCCTGAAGATGTGTAAATAAAACAGCATGACTGGGGTCTGCACAGAACAACAAGGGCGGGGGGGGACAGCGAAGAGGGCTCCAGAGGAAGCAAGGAGCTCTTGGGGGCCAGTGGGGGGATCACACACGCTTCCACTCCTTCACCTCTTCCACCTGACCCAGGCTCAGCCCCCGCACGGTGACCCCCTCCAGGCAGACTCCCTGCCTCCACCCACCCTCTCTGGTCTGTTCTTAACACGGTGGCCACACGGATCACTTTAAAAATTCAGCCGACGCCTCTCCTCTGCTCAGTCCCTCCTGGGCATGAAGTCCTTCACAGACTCCAGGCCCAGCCGACGCTGACTTCCCCACCCTCAGCCTGCACCTGCCTGCCCCTCTCACCTCACCCCCCTCCCTCCTCTGCTGGGTCTTGCTCCAAGCGCACCTTCTCGATGCACCTGCACTGTCCCCGCCCCCACGCTGCTCACTCGCCTTCACCTTCGGCAGGTACCCCAGACACGCTTCTTGTTTTGATTGTCCATCTCCCCTCACACAAGATCCTGACTGTTCATCCCCAAAAGGCTTCACTGCCTACAGCTCAAGGTTAAGTTGTAATTACCAGTCACAGGCGCTCTGAGACACCTTCCCAGCCTAACTCGATGTTCTTGCAGTGAGCCACGTGCTTGAACATTTCACGAACGGCACGCTTCTTAAAGCAGCCGCACGCATGAGGAACAAAGCCTCCCCAGCAGTGTCCCCCCCCCGTCCCCAGTCACTGACGCGGCCACTCTAGGGTCCCCACATAGAAACTACAAGCAGAAAACTGTGTTTGGGTTCCACCCGTTTGTGACCGGGCGCATCGCTCAGAGACGGAGCCAGGTGCTTTGTAAGCATCACTCCTGTCCACGGGACCAGGCAAGGCGGGTCCCCAACTACCGTGAGCCCTAGTGGGCAGGCTTTATCCCCACACTGCACTAGACTTGGGGCCCTTCTGAGGGATGCTGACAGGGACACAGGCTCGGAGCACCAAGGCCAAGCTTTCATCTCCCTGGTACTGAGCCTTACGAGGCAGTCATGAACACCAGGCACCCGGCAGAGGATGTTTATCAGGGACGTGGTTTTTAAAATGTTTTCTTATCCCTCACCGCTTGCAAGAAGACCCAGAGGTCAACCAAGGAGAGGAAGGGCAAGATGGGAGCTCGTGTACCCACCCACAGGGGCTCTGGTGCTCAGCAGACAAGGATACACTGCCACAGGAGAGACAGTAATAATTAGGAGGCGCCTTCCGTGCACCCAGTGAGCACCGTGGCGAGCCACTGCAATCTGCCCGCGTTATCTCGTCTGATCAAAGCACCTCCACCAACAGGTGCTCATTCTCCGTATGAGGAGGGCACGGAGGTTCAGCCAGGATGCAAGTGAGGTTGGCCCGACGTGGAGCCTCTGCCCTGGGTTTGTCATGGTCAGGGGAGGGGGGGGACCACGATGCCACAGTGACTCTAGCAAGCCCTAGGGTCTGCAGGCACCTTGGCCCCCAGCCTCTGTCCAGAGTTCTCACTCTCTGCACATCTTCCTTGGCTTTCTCCCCACCTTTTACTAGTATTTCTCTATCAATTCCTTTGTTTCTACAAAGGAACAAAGGTTGCCTGGCCTGCTAGCTGTAAGGCCCGGGGAGTCACCTCTCCTGGAGCCTGGCCCTTCTCGCGCCCTGCCCATCCCCCTGCTCCGAGGAGGACGGCGCCAGGACGTAAGTGCGAGCGCCCTCGGGGCCGGAGGGTCGGTCACCACCTGTAACTGAGACGCAGAAGCAGCCACCCAGTCGTGACAAATGCCCTCCCACCTTCGTGCCCTGCATAAGCTTGGTTAAAGCAAGACCGACCCGAGGGGCCTGACCGTGTGGTGAGCAAGCTCCCACTGCAGGGACGCCCCACTATCGAGTTCATGAAGCACCCCTACTTAGTCATCAACCCTGTGGACGGGCCCACGGGGCTCAAGCTCCCCCACAAACAAATGAACAAGACATCGTACAAAAAATCCCCAGTGGTTGTATTATTCTGCTTTGAGTCAAAGGGGACAAGTTTCTCAAATGACTCTGACCTATGGAACCCCATTAAGTACCAGAGCTCAGAGCCAAAACACCCAGAATAACTTGAAAAACTACCCAACGCTGCCCCTCAGGTGACTGCCCCAGATGACCCTCGAGATGGGTTTGAGTTACAATGAAAGACATTCAGGGGAGGAACCACCTTGATCCCTGCGTCTGGCTGGTTTTAAGGCTCCCTATGGTTCTGGGTGTGCTGTATGGGTTCTTAACGACGGAAACAGAACAGTTTTCACTGGGAACTTACTGAAGCCTCCCGAAGTAACCCTTCCAAGTCTTCGGTCCCAGCTCTAAGCAAAGGTGTGATAGGCTGTATTCAAAGCAACACGGAACCGTGCGGGGGCAGCTCAAGGAAGGAGGGGCCTTCATTAATCAGACCTGGCAGCTTTATCAGAAAAGGGAACCCCAGATAGGTAAGCCTGACTTGTCCTGGTCAATCACAAAGTCCGCTTTGGATCCCCCACACTCTCGCCTCCCAGAAACATGGCCCCAGGGCCGGCAAGCCCACCCTCTTCACATTTCTCCCGCTGGTGATGAAGATGCTCCTGGGTCCTGAGCTAGGCTCATTTTTATCTCCTCGCCCAGCCCCACTCCTCACATCAGCAGGTCTCAAACCCCGTATAAAAAGGCAACCACCTGGGACATTTGCAAAATTTAATTTCCAGGATCTTCGGGTGATTCTTCGACCAGCTGTTAGGCTAGAGAAGTGGGGCTCACTCCCCCAGGGTCCCCAGCTCCCACTCACTGAGCCCCAGCTGCGGGCACGCCCATGAGGCCGCTCCCCCTCGGCCCTTAGCCTGTCCTCCACCTCATGGAGGCCTTCCAGCCCCCTTCCCCAGGGCCCAGCTCAGTCTCAACATGTCCAAATGCCACGTGGGACTCTCTTCCCCAAAGCCTGCCGGTCTCCTACCATGTCGTACTTTTGCAGACAATGTCATCATCTGCCCATAACAAAGCTAGATGTAGTGACGCCCCCTTGGTGTCTCTCCAAAGGTTCACAAATGTGGTCACGAAGACGAGGATTCAGCCAGCTCCCCAACCACCATCTGTGGATGCTTCCTTTGGGCGTGCTCATTCACGCTTTCTGAACTCCCTGCCCTGCAAGAGGGCAGGGCCAGACCATGGTGCAAATCCACACCCACCCTCACTTGAGAGTGAAGATCCAGCCCAGGGCTACTCAGCACATCTCATCCTGTCCTCTCTGAGGACAGTGAGGTCAGTGCTATCAGCCACATCTTCCAGGTGTGAAAACAGAGGCTTAGACAAATGACACAGCTGGCCACAGTTCCGGACCGAAGAAGGGGTAGTTTGGGGCCCAGATACCAGCAGACGTCACCAAGTAAGTGGACCCTGCCTAGTAAGTACAGACGCCAAGATCCAAACCTGGGCGCAAGCTTACGTTCGGAGGGGACCCCAGGGGTCCTGTCCATCACTCCACCAAAGCCATCCCACCGGTGGGGTGGGGGGGCGCCACGGTCTCAGGCTCTGACCACCTGCCTACAATTCCCCTTTCCCGCTTCCACATACTGTCCCCCACGCTGCTGCCTCTTCTTTTTTTTAAGATCTATTTATTTATTTTACAGAGAGAGAGCTGGAGAGCGTGCTCACAGGAGCGGGGGGAGGGGCGGAGGGAGGAAAGAAGCAGACTCCCCCATGAGCGTGGAGCCCAATCCCACAACCCTGAGATCAGGACCTGAGCCAAAATTAAGAGTCAGATGCTTAACTGCCTGAGCCCTCTGGGCGCCCCCCAAAGCCCCTCTTCGCTTGCAGTGCTGTCAGAATCAGCAAAGCTGTGGGTGGGCTGACCCACCTTCCTTATCACCTGCACGTGGCCCCTGGGCCCTCACTACAGGGTTCCCAGGGATCCCTGGCTCCTTCCTCAGCCCCAGCCATGGCAGAAGTCAGCACAGAGGGGAGACATGAGGGGCCCGGAGCCAGCCAGGCCCAATGCCCTGCTTACAGATGAGGGAAACTGAGACGCAGGACACCACAAGGCTGGCGCCAGTGACAATCCCTGTCTGTCCACTGCTTGAGCTGTGACTTGAGGGAAGTAAGAGGAAGATTAAAAGGTGGGGTTTTCAAGTTCTAGCAGGCGGGGGATGCTGCCTCCAGTCTGTAGCTAGCGATGGAAAAATCGGTGGCCATCTCTCCAGGCTTGCATCCTTCAGACCTTAGGAGGATTTCAGTAAAAGAAAAGCCACTGAACAGTGAAAGAAGTTTAAAATGAGTAAGCCCAGGGGGGCCTGGCTGGCTCAGCGGGCAGAGCATGCAGACTCTTGATCTCAGGGTCATGAGTTCGAGCCCCCTGTTGCATGTAGACCTTTAAAATAAATAAATAAAATGTTTAAGCCCTTTATTTTTGAGCCAATCTATAAGCCCAAGATGTAAGAAATGCTTTGAGTCAGGGAGACATCCACCCTGATTTGCCCAGGCAGCCCTGGTGTATGCCTGTTTTTTCAGGGAAATAATTAGGAGCCCTCCCCACCACCCTGGTTCACTTATAAAAGTTTCCAGTGTAGACAATCAAGTCTGGTCACCCAGGGTACAGCTCTATTGAAAGATAAATTAGAAGGGCACAGGTGTTTGGTCATGAAGAGTAAGGACCCAGAGACCAATCAGTGGTTTCAGGTTTTTAAACTTGGAGAGAGAAAAGCAGGAAAAAAAAAAGAAAAAAAAATTAGAATAGTGTACCTTAGGGATACTTAAACTGGCTAGAGTGCCCACGGCCACGGCGCCACACTTGGGGTCGAGGTAACAAAGTTGGGGGGAGAGCCAGGAAGTCTGGAGAAATGGTCAGGAGCAAACACAGAAGGTGACTGAGGAGATCTCCCCACCTCACACTGCAGAGGCCCCACCCAAACCTGGGGAAGAGACATCCCCATCTTCTCTGAAGATGCACAAATGCAACACGCTTCACAAGCACCACCCATGTTTTCTATACATCCTAAAACATCCCTTCTGCTCAGAACAAGATTCTTCTGCAATGGAAACTCCCAGATGCAAAGGGGTCTGCCTACAAACACTGCTTAAGATAAATGTGTCAGAATTAAAATCACAGGCAACTGGGTCTCCAACCAGCCTTATTCAACAAAACAGAGGGATCCTGAACGATAGGGCTCTTTTTAGAAAACGGGGGAGGGGGGATAAACATACTCTGAAGAAAAGGGATTTTAAAGATTAAGTGTCTCCAACCAGTCCACAGCAGGGGGACGGGCGGGGGAGGGGTGCTAGCTTTAAAGTCCAGATTAAAGGGCCCCAAAAGACACAAAACCAAATTTATGTGCGAACTTTTATTAAAATCCACAATCCAACACAACCCACTGTAAACACACTTCTGAGATAACAAGAGAACTTGATTACGGACTGTTGTGAAATGGCACTGGGTTTACCCTATTCTTTAGGCAGGGTACTTAAGTATTTGGGGTGAAATGACAGATCTGGAATTGGCTTTCGAGTATCTCCGCAAAGCCGAAGGGGAAAAGGGGAAAACATCTGAAGCCAACGCAGATCATCTTGAGAGCTGCCGAGGCTTGGTGACGGAAAAACGGGCGAATATTGTACTAGTCACTCAAACTATTTCACAATAGAAACTATTAAAAAAAACTCAAGTGTTACATTTTGAACACCCACAGTAACGATTCATGAAACAAAAACATATTTTACCAGACGCACGTAACACTCATTACAAAGAATAAACCGGACTGACACTGTTCCAATTTTTTTTTTTTTTAAAGATTTTATTTATTTATTTGAGAGAGAGAGCACATGAGAGGGGGGAGGGTCAGAGGGAGAAGCAGACTCCCCGCCGAGCAGGGAGCCCGATGCGGGACTCGATCCAGGGACTCCAGGATCATGACCTGAGCCGAAGGCAGTCGCTTAACCAACTGAGCCACCCAGGCGCCCCTGTTCCAAGTTTTGACACTGAAATTTGAAGGTAACAAGAAATAATACCCTGCTTCTGAAAACCAGATAGTTTTGAGGAGTTGAAGCTTTTCCATCTTGTTTTCCTACACACTTATTTACAGGTTTCTTCAAGGTTTGTAACAACAGATCCGCACCGTCTGGCCTGCAGCGGCCTCACCAGCGCCGAGGGACGTCTGCCGTTGGGCAAACGCCACACCATCACTGGCGACCAGGACATAGCCCCACTGATAACTGGGGTGGGGAGAGACGTGGGGAGCAGGAGGAACCCAATGGCACCAGAAACCAGGCAGAGAGCCAGTTATTCTTAAAGTCACAATCCAGGTTAGACACCTGGCAAACAAGACTTCTAGGTCACAAAAGTTACTTTGTAGCAATGCCCAGACGGCTATAACTCAGAGCAGGTGAGCACTATACAACCAAAGAAACAATCCCCTTAGAACAGGATCCCTCGGACAGAGTAAGATCTTTAAGTTGTTCAACATCAACAACAACAACAACAACAAACGAAGCTCTTCATCTCTGAAGGTTCAGGGTCACTGGAGAACCCACCTGAACCACTAACTCTTTCAAATAGTTAAAAAAAAACTACCAAACCTCAAAGCACAAACATTAATTCACATATGTAATAGCATTTACCATGAGCGTAACATATACCTACTGTGAGCTCTACCTTTTGAATTAATCTATTTAGTAAGTTGCTTAACAAGTGTATTAAAATTGGAAGTAGCAAAACGATTCGTGATTCTTCTACAATCCAGACTGAACATTTTCATTATTCTAAATTAGGAAATGTAACATTAAAAAGAGTTTCATTGAAGAAACTACTCCAAAAGTTCCTTTAAGCCAAATTAAAAGCCTCAGTATGCAGAATAAACCCGAACTGCACACAGCCTTGTAATTACAGCACACGCACAGAGCCTGAAATTTGGGTTCATTCCCATCGCGCCATTAGCGAAGAACTATCCTACAGACCCATTTATTTTTTTTTTCAACCAAAGCTGTCCAATTCCAGGGCAGGTTTATCGGTGAACCATGAGGCCTTCTCCCCACCACGCCACGACGCAGAGGCCCACAGGAGAGCAAGATTCTTCCAAAAGGTGTTAGTGACCAGAAAGGAGCCTGGAGATCCAGAGGGCTACAGGTTTTGGAAAATGAAAGGCGAGAAAAATAGCCCCGTGCAGAGCACACAGTTCAGGGTAAGCAGTGCTTCCCGAAGCTCTCATTTCAATTACACCTGAGCGCACGCGCACACCGGTCCAGTCTAGATGTAACAGGTACTTCTGACTGTGGGTCAAGGTCAAAAGGACTGGAGACCACCTCTTTAAGGAGAGTGTACAGAGTCAGCTTGGGATCAGACAGATTGTCCAATGCTCACCGGCCATATGACCTTGGCAAGGTTCTTAACCCATGGGAGCCTCTGTTGTGTATCTTCAAAATGAACATCACCAATTCAGCGAGCCATCCTATGGATTCATTAACTTGAGACACAACACAAAGCTTGACCTTCCTCAAGGTTCTTTACTTTTTCCGGGCCTTCAACTTTTAAACTGAAGCTCTGAAAAAACCCACGCTGTATTGGTTAACACCACAGGGGCTCCCGGGAGAGCCTCCCTCCGCTAGGTGAGGGGCTCCCCTGCCATTGCATGCGGGGTGCGGAAGGGAGCGAAACCGACTGCCCAGGGTCTCAAGAAGCCAAAGTGGCCCTCAGAACTGCGCCAACAGAGCCCAGGGCCCTTCCCCACCAGACCTGAGTAATCTCCCGGGTGCAGTAGTTAAACCATTCTTCAATCAAACTGCCGAGAGCCTGGAAGCGTTTAAAAGTTGGTCTCACTCAGACTGGGAGCAGCTTTCAAATTAAGTGACATCAGAAATTCACAAGGCATAGAGCTGTTTGTGAACAGACACAGCAGTGAGGGACGAGGTCAAGCGACCTGAGTGGATCAAGAGGGGGCTTCCAGACCCCCTGACTTGGAGCGAGTCTGGCACAGGTCAAGCCAGGGCCCCATCAGCACGGGGCCGTGGAGGGCCAGGCCCGGGAGTACAGCTAGCACGGGGCCAGGACCAAGGCTGGTGCCTGCGGGGCCTGCAGCCGGCTGCAGCCTGGCGGACAAAGGGGACAGGCAATGCCCTGTCCAAGTGGCAGGGCCAGCCGGGAAATTTAGGAGCCACGTGCCTGGCGGGAGAAGGAAAAAAGCCTTACAACACTTGACCGTTTTCTTGGCCCAGCACCTCAGCCGCCCTTCCACGCGCATTTAAAACAAGGGGGGAAACGTGTTACTCCTTTAAGTTTTTTAGAACTTTTCCAAAGAAAGAGAGCGGACTAGTAAGAAGGGGCGCTAAGGGAGTCAACACATCGCCCCACCGTCTTCTAGCAAATTGTAAAAGGCAATTAGCACTTGAATAAGGAGCCGGCGTGTCTGGAATGAAAATGAGAGGCAGGCAGCTTTAGGGTTTTAAGGTGCCGCTCGCGTCCCTCCCGGGCTACAGTCCTAACTACCAACACGAACTGGCCAAAATTCAGCATTTCCAGACTTTCCTTCAGAGAGGGGGCCCAGAAGTGCTGGCGAAGGGAAAAGCGAAACTGAGTGCGCTCCAGGCTCGCCGGGCTCGGCCTGGCGCCGCAGCCGCGCGCCCCCGGCCCCCGCCGCCCGCACCGCGAGCTCGGCGCCACCGGGCCCGACCCCCCGGCGCTCAGAGCCGGGCCGGCCCCGCC